>NW_021680446.1:0-52481 GCF_001412515.2 Diachasma alloeum | reverse complement strand
CAATGACTTCTTGATGTCAAGAAATCTCTCGAGAAATCAGGATTTCTATCCATAAAATGAATTAAGAGCTAATGTGTGCGCGCCATCAGAGCTTTTTGTCAAGGGTAAATTCGAGCTGTTGTGATTCCTAGAATCAATGATTTCCTGTGATTTCTTGCATGATTTCTCAATCAGAATTGAACATCACGATTTCTCTTGATTTCTCATGTCTTCCATGATTTCTAGTAGATTCCAATGACTTCTTGATGTCAAGAAATCTCTCGAGAAATCATGATTTCTATCCATAAAATGAATTAAGAGCTAATGTGTGCGCGCCATCAGAGCTTTTTGTCAAGGGTAAATTCGAGCTGTTGTGATTCCTAGAATCAATGATTTCCTGTGATTTCTTGCATGATTTCTCAATCAGAATTGAACATCACGATTTCTCTTGATTTCTCATGTCTTCCATGATTTCTAGTAGATTCCAATGACTTCTTGATGTCAAGAAATCTCTCGAGAAATCATGATTTCTATCCATAAAATGAATTAAGAGCTAATGTGTGCGCGCCATCAGAGCTTTTTGTCAAGGGTAAATTCGAGCTGTTGTGATTCCTAGAATCAATGATTTCCTGTGATTTCTTGCATGATTTCTCAATCAGAATTGAACATCACGATTTCTCTTGATTTCTCATGTCTTCCATGATTTCTAGTAGATTCCAATGACTTCTTGATGTCAAGAAATCTCTCGAGAAATCATGATTTCTATCCATAAAATGAATTGAGAGCTAATGTGTGCGCGCCATCAGAGCTTTTTGTCAAGGGTAAATTCGAGGTGTTGTGATTCCTAGAATCAATGATTTCCTGTGATTTCTTGCATGATTTCTCAATCAGAATTGAACATCACGATTTCTCTTGATTTCTCATGTCTTCCATGATTTCTAGTAGATTCCAATGACTTCTTGATGTCAAGAAATCTCTCGAGAAATCATGATTTCTATCCATAAAATGAATTGAGAGCTAATGTGTGCGCGCCATCAGAGCTTTTTGTCAAGGGTAAATTCGAGGTGTTGTGATTCCTAGAATCAATGATTTCCTGTGATTTCTTGCATGATTTCTCAATCAGAATTGAACATCACGATTTCTCTTGATTTCTCATGTCTTCCATGATTTCTAGTAGATTCCAATGACTTCTTGATGTCAAGAAATCTCTCGAGAAATCATGATTTCTATCCATAAAATGAATTGAGAGCTAATGTGTGCGCGCCATCAGAGCTTTTTGTCAAGGGTAAATTCGAGGTGTTGTGATTCCTAGAATCAATGATTTCCTGTGATTTCTTGCATGATTTCTCAATCAGAATTGAACATCACGATTTCTCTTGATTTCTCATGTCTTCCATGATTTCTAGTAGATTCCAATGACTTCTTGATGTCAAGAAATCTCTCGAGAAATCATGATTTCTATCCATAAAATGAATTGAGAGCTAATGTGTGCGCGCCATCAGAGCTTTTTGTCAAGGGTAAATTCGAGGTGTTGTGATTCCTAGAATCAATGATTTCCTGTGATTTCTTGCATGATTTCTCAATCAGAATTGAACATCACGATTTCTCTTGATTTCTCATGTCTTCCATGATTTCTAGTAGATTCCAATGACTTCTTGATGTCAAGAAATCTCTCGAGAAATCATGATTTCTATCCATAAAATGAATTGAGAGCTAATGTGTGCGCGCCATCAGAGCTTTTTGTCAAGGGTAAATTCGAGGTGTTGTGATTCCTAGAATCAATGATTTCCTGTGATTTCTTGCATGATTTCTCAATCAGAATTGAACATCACGATTTCTCTTGATTTCTCATGTCTTCCATGATTTCTAGTAGATTCCAATGACTTCTTGATGTCAAGAAATCTCTCGAGAAATCATGATTTCTATCCATAAAATGAATTGAGAGCTAATGTGTGCGCGCCATCAGAGCTTTTTGTCAAGGGTAAATTCGAGGTGTTGTGATTCCTAGAATCAATGATTTCCTGTGATTTCTTGCATGATTTCTCAATCAGAATTGAACATCACGATTTCTCTTGATTTCTCATGTCTTCCATGATTTCTAGTAGATTCCAATGACTTCTTGATGTCAAGAAATCTCTCGAGAAATCATGATTTCTATCCATAAAATGAATTGAGAGCTAATGTGTGCGCGCCATCAGAGCTTTTTGTCAAGGGTAAATTCGAGGTGTTGTGATTCCTAGAATCAATGATTTCCTGTGATTTCTTGCATGATTTCTCAATCAGAATTGAACATCACGATTTCTCTTGATTTCTCATGTCTTCCATGATTTCTAGTAGATTCCAATGACTTCTTGATGTCAAGAAATCTCTCGAGAAATCATGATTTCTATCCATAAAATGAATTGAGAGCTAATGTGTGCGCGCCATCAGAGCTTTTTGTCAAGGGTAAATTCGAGGTGTTGTGATTCCTAGAATCAATGATTTCCTGTGATTTCTTGCATGATTTCTCAATCAGAATTGAACATCACGATTTCTCTTGATTTCTCATGTCTTCCATGATTTCTAGTAGATTCCAATGACTTCTTGATGTCAAGAAATCTCTCGAGAAATCATGATTTCTATCCATAAAATGAATTGAGAGCTAATGTGTGCGCGCCATCAGAGCTTTTTGTCAAGGGTAAATTCGAGGTGTTGTGATTCCTAGAATCAATGATTTCCTGTGATTTCTTGCATGATTTCTCAATCAGAATTGAACATCACGATTTCTCTTGATTTCTCATGTCTTCCATGATTTCTAGTAGATTCCAATGACTTCTTGATGTCAAGAAATCTCTCGAGAAATCATGATTTCTATCCATAAAATGAATTGAGAGCTAATGTGTGCGCGCCATCAGAGCTTTTTGTCAAGGGTAAATTCGAGGTGTTGTGATTCCTAGAATCAATGATTTCCTGTGATTTCTTGCATGATTTCTCAATCAGAATTGAACATCACGATTTCTCTTGATTTCTCATGTCTTCCATGATTTCTAGTAGATTCCAATGACTTCTTGATGTCAAGAAATCTCTCGAGAAATCATGATTTCTATCCATAAAATGAATTAAGAGCTAATGTGTGCGCGCCATCAGAGCTTTTTGTCAAGGGTAAATTCGAGCTGTTGTGATTCCTAGAATCAATGATTTCCTGTGATTTCTTGCATGATTTCTCAATCAGAATTGAACCTCACGATTTCTCTTGATTTCTCATGTCTTCCATGATTTCTTGTAGATTCCAATGACTTCTTGATGTCAAGAAATCTCTCGAGAAATCATGATTTCTATCCATAAAGTGAATTAAGAGCTAATGTGTGCGCGCCATCAGAGCTTTGTGTCAAGGGTAAATTCGAGGTATTTCGCCGTTCTTGAGATGTTTATGTCAGCATTTTCCCCGGCTGTCCAATCGGGTCATCACACCTCTCCAATCAACAATAATTGATTTTGAAAAAAAATTTAGAACGCCTCGATCGATGAGCGTCCGTCACTCTGGGCGTGTTATTGGCGTCGAGTCTGGCCGGCATTCGTCCTTGGGGGTGTGCTGAAGTTGTTTGGCGATGCCACAACACTAGTTGGCCCCCTGGTGATCTCGAGAATCGTGAATTACGTGGCAATGCGTCAGAACTCAACTCATAAGGATAGAGAAATATATGGGAGGTACATGACGTGGGACGAATTGTTGGAAAATGGTTATTTTCTCGGTATCATTATTTTTGGCGCTGCGATACTGCAGGGCACATTGAGCCAAGCGTCCACGCATTTCGTCAGTGTCGAGGGGAGCAGGCTACGAACAGCGTTGCAGGTAAGTGAATTATTGAAACGATGTGTAGGTTGATAGATCAATGAATTGATCCTATTAAGGCTATAAGTATGTTTCGAGAATTGATCCTGGATCTTGATCCTTGTTGATGGATAAATCGATTCTATCAATCATCTAGATATCGCTGGAGAATTATTTTCAAAGAGGAAGGAATGGAGAAAGTAAGGCGGTTTTCATGAGTGCAATCGTCTTGCGGCGAATTTTCATGAAGCCGACGTAGCAAATAAAAGAATTGAATACCAATCTATGAAACATGAATAAACGAATCATAATTGTCCAAATCATTTAGGTCAGAGGAAAATAGAATAATTCTACTTTCTTAATATTGCGTTTACTAAGGTTTTCTTCGAACAAAGTTGATTAGAATTAATAGCTAGAACTATGAGATAATCTCACATTTTTGACGTTAAGGGTAGGAGAATCTGAATGCAGTATAGTGAAAATGATGATCGATTTTTTCACTTTGAACAAATAATATTAATATCCAAATACAAAATTTCTGATATGAATAAAAAAAAGCTGTGACTTAATATTCCAAATGAAGTTTTAATTTTTAATTTGGTGCTGAAAACACGAGATGACAATATTCTAAGCACGGAATTATATTGATGAGATGAACAACAGATTAATTGAATTACCGTGGGAACTAATTAAAAACTGATAACAGTGTGGGCACGCACTTTTACCAGAGTATCAACAAACATTGAATTCCAGAAATTGACACCCTAAAGTGTGTTCTAGAAGGAATTGAATTGTAATTACGATTAAGATCTTATTCAGTGACCATAGGCATTAGAACATGAGCAAATCATTTATTGTAATATGAAAATTTAACAGCTGATAAATTGGGACATATGTTTCTCATCGATCGTATTGCTTTTTCGCAATGATAAATATTATAAACAATGAATTGAAAAATGGAATATCGAATTTCACAGGAAAAAGGACATCAACAGTAGTAAAAAAATCGGATAATTATCATATTGATAGATAATTTTCTTAACGATATACCGGCGAAAATATGAAAATTTAATTGGTTCCATCCGTTCACAGGCCCTGATTTACCATAAATCACTGCGCCTTTACTCCTGGACAATTTTAGAGGAAGAAGAACCACCGAAGGATGATAAAGACGCTCAACCCAAGAGCCATACCGCAGACATCGGTACTCTCACAAATTTAATGGCCGAGGATGCTTCCAACGTCATGAGCTTTTTTTGTATTGCACACTACACTTGGGCAATTCCACTCAAAGTAAGCCGTAAACATTTATGTTTTTCTTCCACGGAATTATCTCTTCTATTCTTGTAGAAGGAACAAACAATGATTTTCCATCAATCACTCGGATATTGTAAACTATTCTTCTTTTTTATTGCCTGTTGTTTTAGGTCCTCGCCATTATTGTTTTACTCATCATAAAACTTGGTGTTAGTGCCATTGTTGGAACTATCTGTTGTATTTTCATTATTACGCCAATACAATTCTTTTTGGGAAGGAAGATGTGGCGGAATCTAAAAATTGTTACGGTAAGAAGAACGGATTTTCTACTATATTATTGAAATAATTTTTTTTTTCATGTTGGAAGAAAATTTCTGGAAATTTCTAAAACCGGGGAAATTTTCTTCTTGACCCAGATTTTTTTTTAGATATCTCAACCCTTTGGTTTCTTATATTATTTCCGGAACAGAACTCTGGTTTCTTATGTTCCCACAATATTCAATGCACTCGGAAGAGCCTTAGACCAGAAATATAAGAACCCAGAAGCGATATTCATTAGAATTCAGAAAAACCTCAGAACCCAAAATATAAGAAAGGAGAAATCCGCCTGAAATTTTTAAAATCAGTAAAATTTTCTCCAAATTCTTGTATTCCCATACTATTCAATGCACTCGGAAGAGCCCTTAACCCTAGATCGGTCATCCCATGAGAAACCCCGCCGCGCGTCGTTTTTCTTTAATTACAATGGACTGGCTAACCGGAAAAATTCAAAAAAATTTGACTTTGTCAATTGAAGTGTCTAAAAAATTATAGTAGTTTTTAGAATAACATATTTCCGAAAAATACTAAAGAAAACAAATTATTTCGAACAGATGAATTATTTTTTCCCATGTTAAATGGAATTGCCCATGGCGCGACGTTGCCGGAAACTCGCTAAACGCGCCCGGGCAGTGTAGAGTGAATTCGGCAACGCTAGAGCCTAAATAACGCGGCGGGGAATCCCCGCGGAGGTGACCATAGTTGCAGGGTGGCGTTCGGTGACCAGACTAGGGTTAAACCAGAAATATAAGAAACCAGAACTGATAGTCATTAGAATTCAGAAAAATTTGAGAAACNAAACCCCGCCGCGCGTCGTTTTTCTTTAATTACAATGGACTGGCTAACCGGAAAAATTCAAAAGAATTTGACTTTGTCAATTGAAGTGTCTAAAAAATTATAGCAGTTTTTAGAATAACATATTTCCGAAAAATTCTAAAGAAAACAAATTATTTCGAACAGATGAATTATTTTTTCCCATGTTAAATGTAATTGCCCATGGCGCGACGTTGCCGGAAACTCGCTAAACGCGCCCGGGCAGTGTAGAGTGAATTCGGCAACGCTAGAGCCTAAATAACGCGGCGGGGAATCCCCGCGGAGGTGACCATAGTTGCAGGGTGGCGTTCGGTGACCAGACTAGGGTTAAACCAGAAATATAAGAAACCAGAACTGATAGTCATTAGAATTCAGAAAAATTTGAGAAACTAAAATATAAAAAATGAGAAATCCTGAAATTTTTAACATCATTGAAATTTTCTCAAAATTCTTATATTCCCATACAATTCAATGCACTCGGAAGAGCCCTTAAACCAGAAATATAAGAACCCAGAAGCGATATTCATTAGAATTCAGAAAAATCTCAGAACCCAAAATATAAGAAAGGAGAAATCCGCCTGAAATTTTTAAAATCAGTAAAATTTTCTCCAAATTCTTGTATTCCCATACTATTCAATGCACTCGGAAGAGCCCTTAACCCTAGATCGGTCATCCCATGAGAAACCCCGCCGCGCGTCGTTTTTCTTTAATTACAATGGACTGGCTAACCGGAAAAATTCAAAAAAATTTGACTTTGTCAATTGAAGTGTCTAAAAAATTATAGTAGTTTTTAGAATAACATATTTCCGAAAAATACTAAAGAAAACAAATTATTTCGAACAGATGAATTATTTTTTCCCATGTTAAATGGAATTGCCCATGGCGCGACGTTGCCGGAAACTCGCTAAACGCGCCCGGGCAGTGTAGAGTGAATTCGGCAACGCTAGAGCCTAAATAACGCGGCGGGGAATCCCCGCGGAGGTGACCATAGTTGCAGGGTGGCGTTCGGTGACCAGACTAGGGTTAAACCAGAAATATAAGAAACCAGAACTGATAGTCATTAGAATTCAGAAAAATTTGAGAAACGAAAATATAAGAAATGAAGGTTCTCCTAAAATTCCTGAAACCATTGAGTATTCTCCCTCCCGCAGGAAAAAAGTGACTCGAGATTGAAATTACTGAACGAAATCCTCCAAGGAATGAGACTAGTGAAGCTTCGTGCCTGGGAATTAATATTCGAGCATCGAATACAACACACCAGAGACATTGAATTATCATTACTCGACAAGGATTCTCTCTACTGGGGCTTGATAAGTGCGTGTATCAATAATTCATGTCACTTAAATCACCGCAAATTACAGACGAAAACAATACTTTATGGCAGACTCACTTAAACATTGACATTTACAGCATTCCTCACTAACGCATCGTCCGTCCTTATGACTCTGTTCACGTTCGCCGTCTACTTCTGGGTGAAAGAGACTCATTTGGATGCTGGCGATGTTTTTGCCAGTCTTGCACTGTTCTCACAACTCACTGTGCCACTCTGCGTATTACCGGTTATCGTACCCATCATTCTGCAAGCCATTGTAAGCAATTACCCTTGCCTCCATTTTATAAGAAAAATTTTGATTTTTCAATAATTATAATTTTTAGGGCCGAGTGGGTACTCGTTGGATAGCCGGGGAAATTTCCGCTTCCAAACCCTCGTCATAAACCCATTTTACCCCACTTTATGTTGGGCACATGATTAGTGTTTGGAAGCGAAGCTATCCTTGCCTATCCACTTTAAAAAAAAGAATGTAACTTTTTTTCTCAACAATTTATTCCGCTATGCTTGACTTAGAATTAATTCCATCCTAAACTAGAATATCTTATATATATATATATATAAGATATTCTATATCTATATTCTATATATATATAGAGATTCTATATATATATATAGATATATTCTATATATATATATATATATATATATATATATATATATATATATATATATATATATCTAAGATAATATTTATATATATTTTTTTAATGAAATATTAAGAAAATATTATAGCATAAAAAAAATTATTTGTTCTTTTCATCTTATTTTTTTCTCTTCTAACAAGTCATGAGACACCTAATCCTCCCATTATTTTTTCTGAAACTAAGTCTTATACTTGAATGTCAACTCCCATGACGTAAACAATAAAAATAATGATACAGAACATGAAACAAATCGAATAAAGTAGAATTCACTGTTAAAATGTTGAAATAATATCATATAACCCTCTAATTCCTTCCACATCCTATTAGAACTTTCGTTATTTGCAAAAATTAATCACTCTTAAAAACAGCCTGAATAATGAATGAATATTAGCTTAACATGAGACTCCTACATTTTATGCGTGCGCCATTTCCCTAGTCTAATGAAAAAAAAAAAATTTATCTAATGCAGTAATTTCCGATCTCATCAAAAGGGTTTTCCAACGAATGAAGCTGTTACATCGGTCTGTTTACTGTTCACTAATTCCATTTTCTATTATTAGAACTCAACCAAGAGGTTGGAGGACTTTTTATCACTGCCAGAGACCGCCAACGTACTCCCGGAAGTCGAGACTCGACGAACCAGCGACGAAGACGATGAGCAGACCAACTCAGTATCCATCAATGAGAGCTCTGTAATTTTTATCTCCACACCAATTCCGTTTTATTCGATTGAAAATAGAATTATCGGGAAGGAATATATTAATAGAGGTCAATTATTCCGATGCATTCTAGCCGACAATTGGATTCAATCAAGTGCGACTCTTTTTCTTATCGACAACAAACAAGTGGGAAATTGTTTTCGTCACAATATAGTCAATATATTTTTGCTAATAAATTAGTAATTTGCTTCCAAATGGAATTACTATTATGATGTATGTTTAATTGACTCCAGTGATTCATTGAATTTAATATTGTTCCATCGTTGGCAGCCTATATTAACCCAACGTTGGCAGCCAACATTGTCCCAACATTGCCCCGACGTTGGCAGCCAGCATTATATCAACGCTGGCAGGCAACATTGATCCAACATTGCCCCAACATTGGTCGCCAATATTATAACCCAACGTTGGCCGCCAACATTGCCCCAACATTGGCCCGACGTTAATGTTTTTTACCTTTCCCTGAATATTGGTTTCAAAATAAATTTTTTCAACATTCAATTCATGAATACAATACTTCCATTCGGAAGGAAAAATAAATGAGCATTTTTTTTTCTCAGGGGGAGAGAAATATCCAGAGTATTTCGACATTCGGAACCCTCGGCAACATCACAGAAGATGAGGAGGAACATCCGTGTCTTCATCTGCTCGGAAAATACGACACAAGTTCCTCTTGCGATACTGTCTTCGAGAAAGAAGCGGAACCAGTGAAGCCAGCGCTTCTGTACATCAATGGGATCTTCGGCCTGGGATCGGAAGAGGCACATCTTGTCGTTGATGAACTCGTCATACCTAGAGGTCATTATCTACAATTCTCTAGCGTTGAAAATGACCATCGTTTTGTAACAAAATTTTGAGAACCATTTTTTTGCGACGAGTTTGAGAGACAGAGCATTGAAAATGTCTTCAATCGATAGCTGAGGAAATTTCCGTTGTCAAACACTGGTCATGGACCCTTTTATCTCATCTAGATGTCGAAATATCGGGGAAATAGATCCCAAGGTCAAGTGGGCGTAGCCAAAACAGTTCAAGGTCAAGCTTGTTTATTACGAGCTATAAGGGTTTAACACCAGTGTTTTGAGCCAGAAATTTCTCCGGCTATTCATTATACCCATCCTCCATGTCCTACCTCCAGGTAAATTGACCCTAATCGTCGGGAAAACCGGAAGTGGCAAGACGTCCCTGATTTCCGCAATGTTGGGAGAGAATCTAAAGCTGAGAGGAACGATTGAATGGGCGAAGGATGTCAGAGTTGCTTACGTTTCCCAGCGCCCTTGGCTGCTGAACGCAACTCTCCGAGAGAATATACTTTTCGGCTCTACTTACAACAAGAGCAGGTACAAGAGTGTCCTCCGCGCTTGCGCACTGCAACCGGACGTTGACATTTTACCTGGAAAGGATATGACGCGGATCGGAGAGAAGGGCATCAATTTGAGTGGAGGGCAGAAGCAGAGGATTGCCATCGCGAGGGCGATCTATTCTGATGCTGACACTATCATCTTGGATGATCCTCTGTCCGCCCTGGACCAACAGGTAAAATTTTTGGCAAGTCAGAGGACTAAAAATGATTTCATTGCAAAGCTGGGAACATTTCCGGTTCAAAACACTGGTGTTGAATCCTTTTATGTCTACTAGTATTCGAGATTTCGAGGAAATTGTTTCCAAGGTCAGGTGGGCGTGTCCAAAACGCATTTCAAGGTCAAATTTGTTTTTCACGATAGCTAGGGAACTTGAAGAGATAAAAGGGTTCAACACCAGTGTTTCGAATCGGAAATTTTCCTGGCTAGCGATCAAGCCTACCCTCAACCCGGTTGACCTCCGTCAACATAACCTGACCGGTCTACTTCGTCAGGTAAGTCAGCAGATCTTCGAGCAGGGCATTCAGAAGCTCCTCCTCCGAAAGTCTCGCACCGTTCTCATGGTGACACACCGCCTAGACTTGATCCCCCTCGCCGACAACATCGTGGCCCTGGAGAACTGTCGACTCCGTTCCGTCGGCCCTTTATCTCTCATAGAAGCCACAGACCCCCAACTCCTCCAAGAATGGAAGGAAGCCGCGAAGAGACGAGCGGACGTCATCCACAGGACCGCGAAGGACCGCTGGTCCCTCGTCCGCTTGGTCTCGAGGATCGCGGGCTTCTCGGCGAAACACAGACACGCGAGCGACGGCTCCTGGATGACGGAGCAAGACGCGCACGTGTCGCCACCTGTTTTTGTCCCCCTCAGGCACCGGAAGTCAATGCTGTCAGAGTCCAGATACCTCGCGCATGATCTCACAGACCTTCCCGTACCCGCGGAGGAGTGGGGGAGCATGAGAAAGCGGTCTAAGAGGCACAGGAGTGCGGCGAGGGCTATTAGTCTACAACCGCCCAAACATCCACCACCTGTGCTGAGACAGAGCAGCACTCCGACTATTTTGGAGAGCCACCACATCGTGCCGAGGAAGAGACATAATACTACGGGAGAGTGAGTTTTATTTTTATTCTTAAAGACTTGGAGAGTTATGAGACTTGACGCATTGAGATATCTTAGAGTGGTGAAGGAAGAAAAGAGTTTTATGGATGACTAATAATTTTGAAAGAATGAGAAAAATGGAAAGGACTCTTAAGAGTCTTCAGAATTAAAAACTTCTACTTCTTCTCTTTTAGACTTACTTCTAAGAGACCGCGAACAGATTTTCGAGTCGGACGGATTCAAAGAGCTTTTTAGGACATGTAAATAACTTTCTTAGAGACTTATTAACGTCTCTTGGATTCAACAAATCATAGGCGACCTGTAAGAGACATTTTTTTTCGAGACATGAGAAACTTTTACGCGTCATGAGAATCGTTATAAAAAATCCTACGAGTTTTTTTTAGCGTTAGACAGGTTATAATAAAGCTTTTCCAAAGGCTTTGAAGGGTCTTTTCGACTGAGAAGGGTCAGGAGATATTCGAGAGGATTTTGGAGACTTAAGAGACTTGTAACAGACTTCAGCAAATTATTGGGATACTAAAAGTCGAAGCCATTTTTCTGAGACTTCAAAAAATCTCGCAGGATGAGTTCAGGAGACATCCAAGAGACTTTACTAGCTTCACACCTTTTAATAGACCTCTTAAGAGACATACAAATGATATTAACCTTAGAAAATTCTAGCAGACTTCCTAAGACTTCGAAAATTTTTTTCAAATAAAAAAAAATTCAACAGTTTCTTCAGAGACTTGAGATACTTTTGTGCGACCTTTACGAGACTCTTCGGAGACTCGATCGTCCCATCATCTCGAACAAGAAATTCTTCCTTCATCCACATTCCCATCTTTTGTTGACAGTGAACAAAGTGCCGGTATGCTCAGACAACTATTCTCCGGAAGAATAATCCCCTTATCCGACGAAGGTAACTCGAACAAAGAGAAGAAAGTGCTAAAGAGGCTGATGTCCTCATCCTCCATTAAGAACCCTGAGTTCGACGGGAGGACAATCAGAAGACTCATCTCCACAGAGTCCAGAGCAGAAGACCTAGAGGAATCCCAAGAGAGGAGCGAAGAGAACGAAGAGGAGCAGAATTACGAAGACAACGGGGGAATGGTGGGCAGCAGGGATTGGTTGGCATACCTGAGGGCCGGGGGGGTTGGCCGCTGCTTCATGTACCTGGGGGCGGCCCTTGGATATCAAGGTCTCCGGGTCTACACTGACGTGTGGCTCAGTAAGTGGACAAATTTGAGGGCTGGGGTGATTGAAGGAACTGGCATTCATGAACAGGTAAGGGTAACAGGATTTTGTTCTCGATTTTAGGGAAATTCAAGAACTAAGTTTGAGCTTTGAGAAGGTCAGACGGAGGTTTATCATTACTTGATCGTTACGCCAACATTGACCCAACGTTAGCAGCCAACATTGACCCGACATTGCCCCAATATTGTCCCAATGTTGGCAGCCAGAATTGGCCCAATATCTCCCCAACATTGGCCCGACGTTGGCAGCCAATACTGCCCAACGTTGGCGGCCGACGTTGGGCCAACGTTGTCCCAACATTGGGCCGACATGGCCTAATATTGTCCCAATGTTGACAGCCAATATTGCCCCAATGTTGGCTGCCAACATTGGCCCAACGTCGACAGCCAACATTGCCCCAACGTTAATATTTTCCACCTTTCCCTCATCCCGACACAAAAATTCTAACTTTCGAATATAACGAATGCAATACTGCCATTCGGAGACAATAAAATACCTGAATTTTTCCCTCCAGACAGTCTTCTACTTCTGGATGTACATCATCCTCTCCATCAGTTCGATCATCCTCTCGGCGTTCGTCAGTGCAGCTGGCCAGTGGGCAGGTGCCACAGCTCGGAAAACTCTCCACCAAGAGGCCATAACCTCCCTTCTGAGAGCACCAATGAGTTTCTTCGAGCGAACTCCCATCGGGAAAATCCTGAACAGATTCAGCGCCGACGTTGGAGTCATCGATAAGAAGTTATCGACAACTTTTCAGAGATTGACTTCTTTCATTCTACTGTGTGGATCCGCGATGATCGTCAATGTTTGCATCTCGCCGTGGTTCCTCGTTGCTGTTATTGTAACATCAGTGGGTTATTTTCGTCTACAGGAGTTTTATATGAAGAGCGCGAGGGAACTCCAGAAGCTCGAAGGGAGGTAATCAATGAGTTCCGTATTGTCGGAAGTGGTTCTTTGATCGGTGGAGCATTTCATGGTGATGAAATGGCTATTGTTATTGTTGTCATTTAATTATTCAAGACCCAACAGCCGAGGACAATTGTAGGGTGACATCATATGATTATACTTTTAGATAGTGATGAAATTTCAAGTTTCACTTGAAATTTCACACACATCTTGGTGTCTGAAATTGAAATACCTCCATTGATTCGGACACATTTTAATGTCTCAAAAGTGTCTGTAAAATCGTCCCAAAAGTCTTTGAAAAGTGTTTACAAGTGTCTGAAATTCAGACATTAGTTTTCGCAGTGCAGCAAGTCAAGTTGATGTAACCACTTCCCACTTGTTATTTCCAGCACTAGAGGACCTGTTGCTGCACATTTCTCAGAAACACTGGCGGGTTTGCCTACCGTGAGAGCTTCCAAGCAACAGGATCGCTTCATGGACGACATGATCGAGTACCTGGACGCCAACACAAACGCTTTTCTCATTGTGAACACCAGCACGCGGTGGCTGGGCATTGTTCTGGTATCTTCAGTTTTTCACAATTTTCTTTTTTCACAAAAGACGAAACGCGGAGAAAATGAAAAATTCATATTTTTCATTGCTCCTGTTGTCTGTTTTGTTTTTTGCTACAAGTGTGAGGGTAATTTGGTAATTGTTGGTGATGTTCTCAGGATTATTTGGCAGCGGCGTTGGTGGTGGTCTCCATATTCATGGCTCTTGTATGCGCAGAGTTTTACCCAGACTGGGTAACACCTGCATTTGTTGGTCTTGCCATCAATTACGCGTTTCTTGTACCGATTTATCTTAACTGGGTAGTTAAATTTGTCTCGGAGATTGAGATGTACATGGGAAGTGTCACGAGATTAACCGAGTACACGAAAGTTCCACGGGAGAATTACAGGGAAAATGGTAATTTCAATTGTTCAATAGGGATATTTCACATCATTATTTCGTCTATCTCATGAAAATTGTAAAAAAATTGCCTGGGGAGGGGACAATGACGTCACACTTCCGTACACTGAGAGAAAAATAAATACGTTGTCAAACAAGTCTCAAAATTGCCAAAAAAGCATTTGTTCGGTTCAAATTTGAAAGTCTCAAACATGAATAATTGTTCTGCTTTTGACAGCAACGAAATATTTGGCTCAAGAGGCGGATAATTCACACCAGACGGTGCCTTTTCAGGATGACAATATCTCGTATAGAGGAAAATTTATCAACAAATATTTTATCCCCAAGTTACAAGATTACTATCATATCATTATTATTGTTTCATTTAAGGGTTCATTTCTGGTCTGTGATTATTAGACAGCCGAAACGAAAAACTACTATCCCTTGTTTCGCATAAAACAAAGATTTTTCGGGAGCAAAATACGTATGGGAGTATCGAATAACGAAGGAGTAGTGCTAGAAATGACATTTCTTGCGTGTACAGAGAATACAATTTTTTTTTAACTACTAAATCTATTTTTGCGACAAAAATTTCTCATTTCGGCACACTCTCTGCATGTTTGGCACAAACAAATCCTTTTTTGAGCATTTTCAAAAAACTTTTTTTGGCACAAGTAAGACTTGTTTGAGAACTTTGTCGGTTTTCTATCAATGCATACTTCGGAGTGTCCATTTTGCCTTTTGTCCATTTATTTATCACATTGTTCAGGAAAAAGGTTTTATTCTCGCAAAAAACATAACTCCATTTTCCTAAATCGCGATTATTTCATTTATCAATACGCAAATCCTAAGAGAGATGGCGTCGGTGGATGAGAGGTGTGACGTCATCCAAGGTCACCTGAGTATTTTGAATTCATCATTTTTCGATGATAAAAAAAAATGATTTGAAGAGTTTCATTTGGAGTTGGAAAATAAGTTGACATAAATTATTGAACAAAAGAATTGAAAATTCCTTGCAGGATATGAAGCTGAAGAAACTTGGCCGGAGAAGGGAGAAATCATTTTCGAAAATGTTTCTCTTCGTTATCATCCACAGGCTGAGCCTGTTGTCAAGGATTTGAATCTCAAAATTTCTGCCGGTCAAAAGGTGAACAGTTGATTGTTCAAAATTCATTATCTACTTTATTTATTTCATCAAGAGGAAACGCATTCATAAATTGAACACTCGATTCTGAAATATTTCCAAAATTTCGAGTCATCAGGGGCTCAAGTCTCATCTTCCAAATTAAAACCCTGACGGAAAAAAACAAAATTTTGGATGAGGTTAAATTCGATTAATTCTCAAAATTGTGTAAATTTCTTCTAACTCTTCTTATTCTGTTTCATTCGACTCCGTTACAATCCCACAGACAAAATTCAATGACCAAACGATTTACTGGTGACTTTTTTAGTTGGGAATTTGTGGTAGAACCGGAAGTGGAAAGTCAACAACAGTGATGGCGCTGTTTCAACTTTTGGAAGTCTCTCAGGGTCGAATCCTCATCGATGGAATCGATTTGCGTAGAGTTTCGCTTCTTAGTTTGAGGTCTAGACTATCCGCTATACCTCAGGATGTCATCATGTTCAGTGGGACCATCAGGTAAGGCCATAATTTGGATTCAATTTGAGAAGATGAAAATGTGATTATTGTGGTAGAGAGGTAGGAAAATGTTCGATGAAGTTGCAGGTGAAAAAAAAGACACGCTAAAAATGTCTGACTTTTTTTCCGGAAAATGTCATTCCCGTTATGAGAACAGATAAATTCGAATGTTATAGTTTAAAAATCCGTTTATTGTGGATTTTCATTTGAGGAAAATATAACTTTGAAATATTTTTATCATCAATTTCAATTTTTCGTTCCAGATTGATATCTTTTGATTATTCATGGAAGAGCCGTTTACTTTCTCTAGTAAACGGCTTCAGTTTTTCTTTTATGAATTTTCATTATTTTGGTATTTTTAGACAAAAACCGATGAACTGTATTACAAATCAGAATGGAGCTGATAGAATTCGGGACTGTTTTTGACCAATTTCATCGGTTGTACTGATGCCTTTCGGTTCTGATTATGTAAAAAACCAAATGAGTGAAATATGAGAACAGATAAATTCGAATGTTATAGTTTGAAAATTCATTTATTGTGTATTTTCATTTGAGGAAAATATAACTTTGAAATATTTTCATCATCAATTTTAATTTTTCATTCTAGATCGATACCTTTTGATTATTCATGAGAGTCACTTTCTCGAGTACACGGTTGCTAAGATTTGTTTCGTGTCGAATCTTCAGTTTTTTTTTTACGAGTTTCATTCATTTTGGTATTTTTGGGCGAAAACGATGAACTGTTTAACAAATCAGAAGGGGACTGATAGAATTCGTGACCGTTTTGGAATTTTATCGGTTGCACGGATGCCTTCTCATATTGGTTACGTAAGAAATCGAGTAAGTTATATATGAGAACAGATAAATTCGACTGTTATAGTTTGAGAATCCATCTATTGTGTATTTTCATTTGAAGAAAATATAACTTTGAAATATTTTCATCGTCAATTTTAATTTTTCATTCTAGATCGATATCTTTTGATTATTCAGGGAAGAGTCACTTTCTCGAGTAAACGGTTGTTAAAATTTGTTTCGTGTCGAGTCTTCAGGTTTTCTTTTATGAATTTTATTTATTTTTGCATTTTTGGGCAAAAAAATGCCAAAATAAATCATCGAAAATGCCAAAATAATTCATCGAACCCTATTACAAATCAGAATGGGGATGATAGAATTCGTGACTGTTTTGCAATTTGATGGGACGCATCGGTGTTGTATATGAGAACAGATAAATTCGAATGTTATAGTTTGAAAATCCGTTTATTACGGATTTTCATTTGAGGAAAATATTTTATAATGATATTTTCCTCATTACTTTTCATTTGCCATCCCACATCGATACCTTTTGATTATTCACAGAAGACCCACATTCTCCGAATTTTCATTTTCCTTTCAGTAAAAACTATTCTATTCATTTTTGCTCTCGGCATGGAACCGTTTTACGAACAATTAAATTCAACTTATCATATTATTATTATTATTCACTTGTTTCTTTTTACAGGGAGAATTTGGATCCCCTTGCTGAACACAATGATGAAGAGTTGTGGTCAGCTCTTCAGCTAGCACAAATGAAGGACATAATCGCGGCTCATCCCGAGGGATTGGACTTGGAGGTGCGAGAGGGTGGGGAGAATTTCTCAGCTGGACAATTGCAATTGCTGAGTATGGCCCGAGCGACTCTTCGACAATCAGCGGTGGTGGTGCTTGATGAGGCCACCAGTGCTCTCGATGGATCAACCGAGAAGGAGCTACTACGAGAGGTGTCCAATGCTTTCCGAGAGAGGACTGTCATCACGATCGCAGTAATTATCGTTTACTTGAATTTTTGCGCAATCAAAAAATTGAAAGTATAGAAATTCTCTAATAATGAAGAAAATTCCTGATGAGGACTTCACTGGGAGTCGAAACGTTGGGACAATTTATTTGGACCTAAAGATTCCGAGAACCTTAGATTCCGAGATATTTATTGAAAACTGGGCAATAGTCAAAGCAACTTATACCGGTTTACCATTTCGCTACTGAATTCATTCGAATTATTCATTTAAAATCAAAAGGCCTGTCTCGAATGAAGTAAAATTTCTGTTATTTTTAGCACAGAGTGGCATCGCTCCTCTCCTGCGACAGGATTATTGTGTTTGATGAAGGGAAAATCGTGGAGGAGGGAACGCCAAAGGAATTGTCAACAAAACCGCTGGGAGCATTCGCAGCCATGTTGAGGGCCTCGGAGATGGGCCAATCAACTGACGACTGATATTTTTGTATCTGCATTGATTATAAACAATTTTTTTATCATCCAACGAATGTAAATAAAATTAGAGAATACAACACGATTTTTTCTTTTTACGAACGTTGGAACAATAATTGAGGATTTTTATTAAAAGAATGATTCATTGGGTGAATGATTTATCTAGATATTTTCATTCTTCATTTTTCTAATAGTCAATATTCGAAGAAAAATGAAATCACTTCGAGCATTTGTCGCACTCAGTTTATTCATCGCATTTTTCTTGACAATCCGGGCGTAACTGAAGCAATAACGCTTGACCTTGAGGGATTTTTTTATTACTTTGGGAATTCTTAGCGAGAATAAATCCACAAAAATGATGGAAGTGAGTTATGTAAGCATCACTTCAGCTATTGTTACGCATCCGTTAGTCATATTTAATTGGTCTTTTTTTCCAAATACTTGCCACAGAAACTTCGGTTATCAAAGAGCTTGGGAAAGAGTGGGGCAAAATGGGGTTATGATCAGGGTTCGGAAACGAAAATTTCCCTGGCCGTCGGACGAGAGTACCCACAACCCCCTACTCCAAACACTTCCAAAATTTTATTTTTTTTAAAAATGAAAATTTTTCCAAAAATTTGAAATTTCTGTTTTTTTTTTTAATTGAAAAACGTCTCGACGAGGGATTTTCACTGGAGGGTTGGATGGCATTGACAGGAAAATTTTTAATTCCCGAGATATTCCAAAAACGAGATTTCCCCAAAAACCGCTTTTGGGCGAATACTCATGAACCACTGGGGCAAGATGGGTTTGCGACCAGTGTTTTGAAGCGGAAATCTTCGGGCAATTCATCCCAAAAACTTCTAATGCGTCACTTTAAAAATTCAACTTCTGGTTTTCGAAAATCGTCAAAATAAAAATTTTTACAAAAATTTGAAATTTCTGTTTTTTTTTAAATTGAAAAACTTCTCGAAGAGGGATTTTTACTGGAGGGTTTATTGCATTGACAGGAAAATAAAAAATTCCCAAGATATTCCAAAAACGAGATTTCCCCGAAAAACCGTTTTTGAGCGAATACTCATGAACCACTGGGGCAAGATGGGTTTGCGATCAGTGTTTTGAAGCGAAAATTCTTCGGGCAAAAACTTCTAATGCGTCATCTCAAAAATTCATTTTTTTATTTTTGAAAATCGTCAAAATATTGACAACACGGATTTTTTTCGACGTTTCACGATTTTTTTCTAAATTTCGAAGACGGATTTTTACTGAAGAGTTTCTTTCGTGATTATTCATGAACCGGTGGGGCAGAATGGCCTCATGTCCGGTATTTTGGACCGGAAAATTTCTCTGACGATCCATTCTAAGAATTTTTAATGTCCCACTTTAAGAATGCAATTTTTCTTTTTCGAAAATCCTCAAAATATCTTTATCAAAACAATTTGTTCTTTTCAAGCAATTGGTAATTTAGCCGACGCATCTTTTGTTAACGCAATTGATGATTGAAATTTACGTGAATTGAGAATTATCAGTGCAGATTTTTTCGTCGCTCCACGATTTTTTTTTTCGAAACTTCGAAGACGGATTTTTACTGAAGAGTTTCTTTCGTGATTATTCATGATCCAGTGGGGCAGAATGGACTCATGTCCGGTATTTTGGACCGAAAAATTTCTCTGACGATCCATTCTAAGAATTTTTAATGTCCCACTTCAAAAATGGAATTTTCCATTTTCGAAAATCGTCACAATATCTATATAAAAACAATTTGTTATTTTTAAACAACTGTTAATTTAGCCGACGCATCTTTTTTTAACTCAATTGATGATTGAAATTTACGTGAATTGAGAATTGCCGGTGCAGATTTTTTTACGTCGCTTCACGATTTTTTTCACGTGCGAATGACTGGATCACAGGTATCAGGTGTGAAACGATAATAATTGACAAAAAATGCTGGTATCGGTGGCTTTAACCGCATGACCGAGCGCTTTGTCGGTTTTTTTTCAGTCGCACCAGTAGCACTAGAGCCTCGGTGGTGATAACACCTCGACGCTCTGCGTCTCAAAGATTTGTTTCTTCGTTTATTTCAAAAGATCTAGGTAATGCTATTGTGTATTATTCCAGTGGAAAAATAGTCTTCAGTAGTTATTCATTATTCCAGTGTTTTTCGCGAATCGCGAGAGGTGACGGGTTCACTTCCGGTGAGTATATGAGAATTATAAACATTTGGTGACAATTCAATTCATCAATTTTTTTTTTCGAAATCGAAACAAACGATTTTTCCGCATTTTTTGTGAGTGGAAACATCATCGGATGATTTTTTTTCTAAGAGACAAAAATTAACGGATTGTCATTTTTTCGTTTCCATACATTTCATTTTAAATAATAAAAAAAAATACATTTCATTTACATTATATATTTTTTTCATTTCCAAGCACTAGGCACAAAAACTTCGTTTATCTAATAGCTTGGGAAATAGTGGGGCAAAATGGGGTTGTGACCAGGGTTCCGAGACGGAAATTTCCATGGCTGTCGGATGAGAGTACCCGCAAGCCGCTACTCCAGAAACTTCCAACATTTCTTTTTTTTTTTCAAAAATGAAAAATTTCCAAAAAATTAAAAATTTACATTTCCAAAAAAATTAAATTTTTAATTTTTCAAACATAAAAAACTTCTATTTCGCGAAAAATAAAAAATTCCATTTCTCAAAAGTGAAAATTTTTTTGAAAAATCAATTTTTTTAGCTGCCTGATAAGAGAAGTTATTATTGTCATTACCCCGAAAATCGATTCTCGATTATTCATCAAATCTTCACGTTTCAAGATCTCCACATTATTTTCCACTTATTTTTAATGGGATATCTGTGTGTGTGTGTGGGTACGTACGAATTTTTCGCAATTTTTGTTGATAAAAACATCATCGAATGAATTTTTTTGCGACGAAAATCAATGGAATGTCATTTTTTCGTTTCCAAACACTACTCACAAAAATTTTGTTAATTTCGCAATAGCTTGGGATATAATGGGGCAAAATGGGGTTATGATCAGGGTTCGGAAACGGAAATGTCCGTAGGTGTCGGATGAGAGTACCCACAACCCCCCACTCCAGTAAATCATAAACTGTCAATTTTTTAAAAATGAAAAATTCCCATTTTCAAAAAATCCAATATTTGCATTTCCCAAAAATAACAAAGTTGCTATTTTTAAACAATTGGAAGATTCCGCTTTTTCAAAAACTCAACAATTTTCTAAAAAAAAAATTCAAGTTTTTTTCAATATTTTCGTTTATAGACTAAGGTAATTTATCAAGGCAATCTCTCAAGTCATTCTGTGCAAGACATTTGAACAGGTGCTCATCCCCCTTCTCTCAATCTGAATCATCGTGTGATGTAATTCAGGTGCACTGATCTTTAAAAAAAAAATGATAAAAACAGAAATCGATTTTTTTCCCCTTTTTCAAGTCGAAGGGCACATTTTTGTACAGAGAAATTCGTAGACGACCTTTAGATAAGACTTGCGCGCGCATAATATCGTTGACAATTTGCTGTTATCGTTATGTAGAGAAACGATAAGATTCCGCGGAGTCTTTTCTTGACGCACAAAAGAGCAACAGTTGAGCGGTGAACGCGTCTGCATCTTCATTATTCGTGCCGAGGGGCACGGATGGATTGATTCCATTAGGTGAGTCAATACTGCGGGATTTTGTGGGGTGGGGAGCGGGTGGCGATTTTTTTGGAAATTTTGGGAGTGTTTTCGGGGACAGAAATGTTCTTTGGGCATATGAAGAAGTGAAAAAATTAAAAAAAATCGAGAATTTTAGGTTTTATTATTTTTTAAGATGGGAAAAAACAAGAGTTTTAATGCTTGTGAATGATTATTTGGAGACATTCTGATTTCAGACGATTTTTTTCATTTTTTGTGGCAAAAGAAATTGTGGGACATTTTCTACTTCAAAAGTTTTTTTTTTCTTGAAGTGGGGATCAAACGCTGAGAATAGAAATGATAAATATTTGAATGTTTTTAAGTGATTGTAAATTGAGAATTATTCTGGGACACTCATTGGGAATTTTGGGACACGTTCGTTTCTCTTTATTTTTTTTCGAGACGGGGAAATAATTTTGAGGATGAAAATAATAGGTGTCTCGATGCTTTTGAGTGTCTGTTTTGAGACACTTCAATTTTGCATGATTTTAAAAAAATTTGTTGGCAGATGGAATTGTGGGACATTTTCTACTTGAAATTTTTTTTCATCTTGAAATGGGGTTGTTCCCGAGATAATTTTAGGTTTTATTATTTTTTTAGGTGGGAAAAAACAAGAGTTTTAATGCGTGTGAATGATTATTTTGAGACATTCTGATTTCAGACGATTTTTTTTATTTTTTGTGGCAAAAGAAATTGTGGGACATTTTCTACTTTTTATTTTTTTTTTCTTGAAATGGGGAACAAACGTTGATAACAGAAATAATGGATGTTTGAATGTTTTTGAGTGATTTTCTATTGATAATCATTCTGGGACACTCATTGCGAATGGGCCGCGTTCGTTTCTCTTTTTTTTTCGAGATGGGGAAATAATTTTGAGGATGAAAATAATAGGTGTCTCGATGCTTTTGAGTGTCTGTTTTGAGACACTTCAATTTTGCATAATTTTAAGAATTTTTGCAGAGGGAATTGTGGGACATTTTCCACTTCAAATTTTTTTTTTCTGGTTGACGTGGGGATCAAACGCTGAGAATAGAAATGATAAGAGAATTAGAATTTAGAGAAAAAAATTTCCGCTTCACCCAGCCGGGAATCGAACCCGGGTCTCCCAGATCCGCGCCGGGCACTCTTACCGACTAAGCTACCGGGAACCACAGAAATTCAATCTCAAATTCACCTCATACACCGCCTAACCTCCTTTAGGCATTAAAGAATTCTAAGAGAATTAGAATTTAGAGAAAAAAATTAAATGTTAAATAAATGTTTGAATGTTTTTGAGTGATTGTAAATAGAGAATTATTCTGGGACACTCATTGGGAATTTTGGGACACGATTGTTTCTTTTTATTTTTTTTTGAGATGGAGAAATAATTCTGAGGATGAAAACAATAGGCGTCTCGATGCTTTTAGCATAGAAAATATACATGTTTAAATGATTTTGAGTGATTGTAGATTCATAATGATTCTGGTACGTTCAATCGTAATTTCGGGTCATTTAGGTTTTTCATGATTCTTTTGGAAATTTATTTGAGATGAGAGAATAACGAGGAACTGATGGATTTTTTATATGAGTAGATTAAAAGACCTTAATTATATGAGTGACCCTTCATCAGTTGCCAAGAAAATTGGGAGCAACTAATCGAATTTTAAGACACATTTAATTTTTTTGATTTTGTTAAACTGGGCAAACAATTTTGAGGATGAGAATAGTAGAGATTTTTATTTTGCATGATTTTTTTTTTTAATTTATGTCATTTTCTATTTTATATTTTACAATAACTTTGAATGATTTTTAGCTCGATCTTTACACCTTCATTCGTGAAAATTAATTAAAAAATTTAATAAACTTATAAGATGAGGGAAAATAAAATGAGTCAGTAATTAGAAAAACCGTTGTTGAAAGTCTTTAGAGAATTCCAAAGAAAGTAAACAAAGCAGATCCAAACTTATTGAAACAGTCCATTTCCACATTCCATCCGGGGAAAGCCCCGGCTAAAATGAGCACCTGTTATTGACACACTCTCACTAGGCATTCATTAATCCACCGCTTAATTTATCAATCGCAATCTCCAATAGGAAACGAAACGTGGAATTCACTCGATCATCTACTCGATAACAATCCATCAACTGCATCTCACTTTTTTTTTCACTCCCTATCGCCACAGCTGATAGTTGTTTTTATTAAGTCCGTCCATCAGACATTCCAGGAACAATTTACAATGAAGAAATTCTTGTTAAAAAAAAATGAAAAAATTCTGCAAAATTTTCACTCATCTTTCTTTTTTATAAATAGAAAAATATTGTTTGCATTTCTACATGCACTTCACGAGAAAAAATAATTGTTATTATTTCTATAAATTATTTTAAAAAATTTGAAGTTATATTAAACTTTTTTTTTTATTGCAGAGATGAAAAAAAAATTTTTTTCTCGAACGAAAAATTTTTTTTTTTAATTCTACAAAATTTTTTCCATATTTTTTTTTTTATAAACCGAAAAATATTGTCTGCACTTCTACGTGCACTTCAAGAGAAAAAATTTGAAGTTATATTTACAAATTATTTTTAAAAAATTGCGGAGATAGAAAAAAATTGTTTTTTCTCGAAAGAGAAAATGAAAAATGCAATTGTTGTTTTTTACGAGTGAATGCTTGATAATAACGGAAACGCTAATCACTCTTAATTATCCTCATTCCGAGGAATCAATTGTTCTCAATATTACCCCATCTTCTGTTCCATTTAAAAATGAAAATGAACTCATCTTTCATTTTTTACGCAGCGCCTGTGTCTAAGCACGTTTAGCTGTTCAAATATTGTTATCAGTATCTCCAGCCGTCAGTACATGAATTCCCATAGAAACAATCTAAAACGAGCCACCGAAAATTATCTGTTACATCGTAAAGCCATATTTTTCTAATTTTAGAACTGAAGAAGCCATTTTCCCGGATTTTGAAACCTTCAATAAAAATAATCTGAAAGTGAAAACTCGAGTTTTAGATTTCTTCTCTGAACAATGATATTTTTACATCCGAATGGAAGTTTTGTTGTCGTTCAAATTTAAGTTTTCGATTTTTTGGGGTTTATCAACCGATTGTGATCCAAAATGTTCGAGAATGAAATTTTTAAATCGTGTTCATGCATTGAGAGAAAAAAATAGTTTTGAGATCTTTTGTCTTATTGGATCAACTACTTGTGGACAAAAAGAAAGTTTCCACCAAAACATGATAATTTTCGTAGTAGTAATTGTTCTCGTGAGACATTTATATGTCTTTCGGGTAAATACATTCGTTCTACAGAGAATTATATGAGGCTCCGGTTTTATCAAGTGAATGTTATTGAGTACTGCACATCTTTGTCCAATAAACACTTACAAGATCTATGCGCGCGCTGATCTATTCATTTGTTGAAATGAAGAAATGGAATTCATTGAATTTCATTTTCTCATGAATACCTTATAAATATTGATAATGAATCAGGGAGAATTCGACTAATGATTGAAGTGCATAGCGAAGTAGAGTAAAAGAATCTATAAAGAATTTTTCATTTTCAATTAATTATCTTCAATTTTTTTAAATGATCGGTCTCCATTAAAGGACAGAATTTATTAATTTCACCGATGATATATATATATACATGTGAAATATATACATATATATATGACGTAAAAAAAAATTTACCACAAATTTTGAAGAATTTGAAATTATGTCACTGAAGAATTTGAAAATGCCACGTGTTTTTTTTTGTGAATAACTTCGTGTCACATATTGACCAATCAGAATTAAGGATTAGTGGTCAGGCAGTTTCGAGATATTTCGATATAAAACAACTTCACGTTTCTTTCATCTTTAGTAAATAGGATAATGTTCATGGAACAAATGATAATTTCAAGAGGAAACTACAATTTTCTTGCCGAAAACTGTGTTATTGGCAAAACTAAATAATTTCGAGGGGACAATTTTTTTTTTTGGGAAAAAAAATATCCTTTTCTCGTCAATGTATTCTTTCTGTGGTATAAACCTATGGAGTTCTCTCAGATCAAATGATTGTCGTACAAAAGATTATATTTTTTCCTGCGAACAGTTCGAATTCTTCTAGGGATATTTCTGATGATCACGACAAAAATTCAATTTTTGTGAAAGATATTAAATTTCCTTCTATCAAGTTGGTTAATTTCCCTCAAATAAATCGGGTTCACTCCATCAAATATTCTTATGTGGAACATATAATTTTTTAGCGTAGCTAATTTTTTCTGTAATTTTTTTAAAATTTCTTCTTCACTGAGAAAAAACTAGTTCTACAGGAAAAATTATATGTTCCCATGAAGAGATCTTTTATCGTATTGAATCACTTTAGTCGTAATAATAAATTGGTAATTGCTAAACACATAAAAAACGATTGAAATGTGCGAAATAGCCGAGAAAAATTGTAGAATGATTTCTAATAAAAAATATTTCCCCTTGAAATAATCCCAGGATTATTCTCACGAACTGTTTTCACCGCCATAAATCGAGAGACCGAGGAAAGCGTCAAGTAATAAAACTAACGTCACGTGTTATTTTATTGAGGGCAATTAAAGCTGTCTCGCCATAAAGGGTTCGCTCATTCAATTGCGATAACACAAGTATTATTATTGTAAACATAATTTCCACAATTCTACAAATATCAATTACTGTGGGAGTAACTGTCCTCGAGTCTTATCACAACATTGACCCCAAAAATGGAATTCCATGGCGGAAAAATATCCTCGAATGTCTCGATGCATAAAAATCCCCTCAGCCAATAGCCGGGGAAATTTCTGCTTCCGAACACCGGTCATGAACCCATTTTGCCCCCTAAGTTTTGAAGATATCGAAAAAAACATTTACATTTACATTAAAAATTTTTATTCAACGCGTCTATTTGTACAATGTGCATTTACAATGTCTATTTACATTTTTCATTTATCGCAGCCTCAGCCCGCAGGCTTTTACATGCATAAGGGAGGGCAGGGTAAAATGGGCATTTTAGACTTTTGAAAAATTATCCATAACTCAGAAACATATGTATCAATAGAGCTCAGTTTAGGCTCATCAAAAAGGGGAAGAATTGCTCTTTGTATTGAAAAAAAAATTATTAAATTTCATCAGCATTTCAACCCGTCACTAATATTTGAAAAAAAGTCAAAAGTGTCCATTTTACCCCAACCTCCCCTACATATACATGTATATATATATATATGAAGTTTATGGTCGATCTCTAACATGAACTTGTGTGATTTAAAGCTAATGCCATGGGTTAAGGAGAAGCGGTAGAAAACCCCCAAGACATGGGGAGTAATATCGAAAAAAAAAAAACTTTCTTTTCACGAATTTCGAAATTTCAAATTCCGAAAAAACTCCCGGGGCAAAATGGGTTCATGACCAGTGTTTGGAATCGGAAATTTCCCCGACTATTGACTCAGACAATTTTGGATTATCCCCTCCTTCAGGTTGACAAACCCTGGCCTTGAGTCTTTGACACCTTTCAAACAGACGAAAACCGAGAGCTCATCCCGACGCTTTTGCACTGTTTTTTCCTCATCATCACGTGCTAATACCTCGTGACGTCATTCATAATATTATGCATCAAACATTAGCACTGGAGCATGTGACACTCCACGTGTTTGACTCATTCAATCGCAAGATAAAAAAATACTAAACGGAATTATAGCGCGGAGTCTCGGGGTATGTGTAAGCAACATGTTTTTTATTTTCGAAGAAAAAATGAAACTCGTTTGAAATATCTGGAGAATCGTTGAGAAAGGTTGTGAGACGCAACCTAATTTTGACGCTTAAACTCTAACCCTTAATTTTAGAGCCTTAATTTCGAGTGCTAAATATTCATCACCAGAAATCTATTTGGATTTTTATAATTGATGATTATATTATAATTGATTTTGATATTTTTTGATGAGCATTTTCATTTATTTTGTTTTATATTGTGCTACATATTATTCAATACGGTTGCAATCAATGCAACCGTATTATATTATTATTTTTCTTTAGAATATTATATATTATAATATTATATATTGGCAACATCCGAAGGTTTTTCCATTAAAAAAAAAAATTCGTGTTGTGGGGCTTTGCGCTTTCAATAATGCTTTGTAGGCTTCGAAGGGCGTTTGCCGGAAGTCTCTAATAAATAAATGGTTAAATCGTTAAATTGAGAGAGACATAGTTTCTCCCACATTGAACTCTAAAAAGTGGAAATTTCATAAAATTATTTATTTTATCCAAGCAATTAATCAAAAAATAATTTCCTGTTTGATTCAAATAGTTATCGTTGCCTTCATCAACAACATGAGTATAAAAAAACTCAATAACTTATGAGAATGCAGTAAATTGAGTAAATCAGAATTTTTTCCGCAAATCCATAGGGACTAACTTTTGGGTGGTACTGTCTTGCAATACATCTTAAGGGAGAAATAGAATGCCTTTTTAATGAATAAAAAGAATAAAGTCAGATTTTTCAGGAGCTACTCTGCCACAAAATAGACACATCAAAAATACTCTCTTTTTCAGAAAAAAAGCATTCCATTCATCATGCTGACACGGACTCTAAGGAAATTAAGATGAGATTTTCGTGTTTCCCGAGGGCTAGTATCCTGGGCCAGAGGGGGAGTATTAACCTCACCCCTCTCCCCGGGAACGAGGAGAATGGCAGTATCACCGGTATCAGCATCATCAGCGTGAGTATTCAGAAAAAAAATCATATTAATTAATTGATTCGACAGAATGGGGTCGAAAGTGACCCCAAGGAGCTCCGGGACTATTTTTCCTCTTGATGGAACCATTGTGGGGCAAAATGGGTTTATGATCAGAATTCTGAAACGGAAATTTCTCTAGCTATCGATAGAGCCCCCACTCGACCCACTTTCGGTAGAACCTCCCATTTCTTATATTACCCCTCAGCCGGATTTTGGTTTCTCCCATTTCTTACATCCCGCTAGTGCCGCAGGAATCCTTATTACTAAAGGAGCTGATGCGGTCTTCTCAAAATAATCAAACTGCGAGATATCGATCATTTTTTCTCGATTTATGAAAATAATCGATGTCTATGCACGTCATATCCGGTCTAACCTTCAAGGCTTCTTATGCTAGTCAATATTACTAAAGGAGAAGACCAAATCTCGAAATTGCGAGGTGCCGATTTTTTTTAATCGAATGAAAATATCGATTATCAATGCAAACAACTGTCGACTATCGATTATAAAAAAAAATGACAGTTTGTATTGAAGATTGAGCCATTGATGAGGTTAAAAAATCTTGCCGGGCGCTTTATAATGCTAGTCCTTATTACTAAAGGAGCTGATGCGATATTCTCGAAATAATCAAACTGCGAGACATCGATCATTTTTTCTCGATTTATGAAAATAATCGATGTCTATGTACGTCATATCCGGTCTAACCTTCAAGGCGCGCAAAGCGCGTCTTCTTACGCTAGTGTAAGAAATGGGAGGTTATACTGATCGACTTTCTGGATCAATCGATAATTGAATAAAAAATCGATCATCCACCATCTTATTTTTATAGAATGGGAACAGCAGAGAGCCGATTCCCATGAGCTACAAACGTCACGGAGACGATGTCAACGGCATGGTATGTCCTTGCAACAATAATTTATTCATAAACAATTTGGTAATAATCATAAAAATCACGGAAATATGTTTGTGAGCGCAGCTGAGCCATTGTTCGAGCTCGACTACGCTCAATGGATCGACAACGCTCCCAAAAGGCTACACAGTCTTCAGAAACGATAATGGGAATAGACTCGAGAGATCGGAGACCGTTGAATCGAATTTATCGGTTGAGAGCGTTAAAATTCCCAGGGGTGGGGTCATTGGGAGAACGCCAACACCACCCTCTGCACCCACTCCTGTTTACGATAAAGATATACGGTAAAGTCATTTCTGTCTTATTTTTTCCGTAGCTCAGCAAAAAGTACCATTTTACGGATTGGGGGCTCTGAATTCATATTTTACTGCCTAGGACGTAAATAAGTCATTTGTGAAGTTGTTGTTGAATGTTTTTTTGCGGGAAAATTTTGCTCGTCACTCGAATTAAAAACCATACTTTACAGCCGGACGTTTGGATACTTAATTCTATTTCAGCGCCCGCAGACCAAAAGTTGTATTTTAGGTCTTAGACCGTAAAATTGAATTTTGTCACTCAGTCTGTAGAAATATTGTTCAGTACTCGATCGTGATTGACTTTACTGCCTCGTAGAACTTTTCGTATGATTCATCCTCGCCAAAAAGTTCTTTTCATCACGCTGTGCGAAAAAGTAACTTTTTAGGCACGCAAAGCGTGCCTTAAAGTCCCTTTTCCACACATTGTGATGAAAAATATCGTTCGATACTCGTGGGAAAAGTGTTTTTTGGCTCGTGGGATTATATCACTCGCCTTCGGCTCATGCTATAAACCTCCCACGAGCCAAAAAACTCTTTTCCGCACTCGTAACGAAATATACTATTACAGCCTAGAACCGAAAATATTAGGTCCTAGGCTGTAAATTGAGGTAAGAGTTCAAAAAGTCTCAGAAAATAGAGGAAATAGATGGTTTAACGTCTTTTTATACGGCTGAATTTCAATTCAATTTTTACAAGCTAGGCCGTAAAAGGGGCGTCTTAGGCCTGCAAAGCGTCCGTAAAGTCAGACTTTATGCAATGGAATGGCAGAACTATGTATTAAGTTTAATTTTTTCGTCATATTTTTAATTGATTGTTTCATGCTTATGTTCTCTGGTCAGATCGAGAGAGCTAATAAAACGAGCAATACTGGAGAACGAATTCTTGGGAAACCTTGAGGAACCCCAGGTCGAGGCCCTAGTGTCTGCCATGTACCCAAAGAACATTCCACCGAGTTATCTAGTGATTCACGAAGGCGATATTGGTAAACAAAATTATAAAACCTGAAAAAACACCAACAATTGGACTATAATTTTTTTCTTTGTCCTTCTCCAGGATCACATCTGTACGTATCCGCCGAAGGGGAGTTCGACATATACCAGGGAAGTAAATTCGCCAGGAGTTTCGGCCCCGGAGTTGCATTTGGAGAACTCGCGTTACTCTACAACACCAAAAGATTGCGTTCAATATCGTCGAAGAAGGGCGGAAAGGTATGGGTCCTAGACCGGTCTGTGTTTCTGACTGTGATGATGAGGAGTGCCCAGGACCGGCTCGAGGGCAACATTCGGTTCCTGAGGAAGGTTTCAGTGCTTCAGAAACTTCCTGAACCCAAGGAACACGTGTTCGCGAAGATATCGGATTTGATTAAAGTGGTAAGTCCATTTTTTCGAGGGTACGTTGATTTCTTGAAAAATGAAGAAAATAAACGATTGGAAAGCCAGTGAAATTTACAACGAAAGTCACTGGTTTTGGACCGATTTTTATCTAAAATTTCAGAAGACGCGAAGGGTATTGCATCGCGAGTCCGTAAAGTGTCACTTTTTCATCCGCATCTATAATACATTCTGTTTTTCGTAACACTTGACTCAAAACTCCACTTCGTCGAAGCTATTGAGCAAGTCTAAATAGTTTATTGTTACAAGAGCATCCAATTGCACTTTCAACAATCGTCCGAAAAGTTTACTTTTTCGGGACAACCTATCGGAGTAGAAAGCATTATTTTCCGCACAGGATATGTAACCTTCAAATGTTGTTTAAGCTCACTCCGACCGAGAACTTGAAGAAGGGTAACTTGTATTGCATCGAGAGTCCGTAAAATGCCACTTTTTCATCCACATCTATAATACATTTTGTTTTTCGTAACAGTTGTCTAAAAACCCCACTTTTTCAAAGCTATTAAACAGGTGTAAAATAGACACATTAAGATTTACTGTCAGAAGAGCTTAAAATTGCATTTTCTACAACCGTCCGAAAAGTTCACTTTTTCGTGATCACCTATCGAGACTGAAAGCACTATTTTCTGCACGGAATATGTAACTCTCAAACATTATACTTCGTTTCACATATGTATTTACTGCATTTACAAGTTCTGAGCTCTGCAGGTCCCGTCCGTAAAATCTGGATTTTAGATCTGGTACAGCTGTTCAAAAAAGTGATCTTTTCCTTTCAATTCTGCAAAAACTTGTATATATCCCCATGTTCTCGAGTAAAATAGACTCAAAACCAGTGTTTTCGATCGGAAATTTTCCTGACTATCGAATGAAACCCTTATGAATGGCGTATCGCCCCAACTTTCATATGAATCGGTTTAAAAATACGTTTTCTCTTCAGGAATTCTTCCCAGCTGGCGCCAAAATCCTTCGTCAAGGTGAAATAGGCGACAAATTCTTCATAATCAGCGGCGGAAACGTTCGAATAACCAAGGACACCGAGTACGGTGGTGAAGAGGAACTGGTGGTCCTCGGGAAGGGTCAGTACTTCGGAGAGAAAGCACTCTATGACAAGGCTGATAATCGAAGGCAAGCTAATGCGATAGCGTTAGCACCTGGCGTTGAATGTCTCACTCTGGACGGCACGTAAGTCTAAATTCTGGGGTTGAAAGGTCACGATGGCTTTTGCTTTTTTATTCGCCATCTTAATGTATGCGCTCCAAAGTATTTCGCAACACTTGAAATGTTTATATCATTATCTTTTGATACGAGTGATGCGTGCGAACATTGAGAGGTGAAGGACATGATGAATTATATTTTTTCCTCATTTGCATGTATTTTCAAAAATTCAAGAGCTAAAAATGGGCTTCACAACCAGCATTTGTAGGCGGAAATTCGCGTCGTTATCTCTGGGGTCACTTTCGATTCCAAAATCTCAGATATCTATTTTTATGAAGATGAAAATGGGATTGATTTGAGATCTGATTGAATTGATTGAATTCGATAACTGATCAATTGACGCAAATTGCAGAACATTTTTGAATTATCTCGGTGGTCTTGACGAGATAAGGAATACGGATTGGGCAGCAGAGCTTGAAAAACAAAAGCGCTCTTTGACACCAAAGGTCTGGACCAATGAATACTCGGACGTGACACTTTATGATTTAGAGAGCCGTGGAACACTGGGTGTTGGGGGATTTGGTCGAGTTGAACTCGTGACCTTGAGATCTGATACTGAGAAGAGTTTCGCACTGAAGAAACTAAAGAAGAAGACTATGGTTGATCAGCAGCAGCAGGAGCACGTGCTCAATGAGAAGTGCATAATGCAGGCTTGCGATTCTGCTTTCATCTGCAAGTGAGTTTTTTTTTTCAATTCTTATTCGACGAGTTTACGGTGTCCGATTAATGATGACTAGGGATATTCATGGATTTTTTTTAATGCAAAAATTGTTGAAGTAGATCGTTATATAAATTATGGAATGAAGAAATCGCATACATACGTAGGCACACGATCTAAAAATTTCACTTTCGGATTTTTTGGATCATAATGGGTCGATATAACACAAAACACGTGGAATATTGTTTTCGTCACAACATGGTCAACATATGTTTACTAATTAGTAATTTGCTTAAGCATGAGATTTCTAAGACGACGTGTTTTTACTTGAATTTAATGATTCATTGAATTCAACATTGGCCCAGCGCCGGCTGCCGACATTGTCCCAACTTTGGCAACCGACAGTACGCCAACATTGTCCCGACGTTAACACCCGACATTACTCCAATGTTGGCAGTCAACGTTGTCTGAATGTTGGGAGCTGACATTACCCCAATGTTGGCAACCGATATTACGCCGATGTTGGCAACCAACATTACCCCGACGTTGGGAGCCAACATTGTCCCAACGTTGGCAACCGACATTATCGTGATGTTGACAGCCAACATTGTCCTAACGTTGGCAAACCGAGATTTTCCCGACGTTGGCAGCCAACATTACCGACATTACCGTGAGGTTCACAGCCAACATTATCCTAACGTTGGCAAATCGAGATTTTTCCGACGTTGGGAGCCAACATTGTCCCAACGTTGGAAACCGAGATTTTCCCGGCGTTGGCAGCCAACATTGTCCCAACGTTGGCAACCAACATTTTCCCGACGTTGGCAGCCAACATTGTCCCTAAGTTGGCAACCGAAATTTTCCCAACGTTGATAGCCGGCATTGTCCCAACGTTGGCAACCGACATTACCCCAACGTTGGCTGCCAACGTTGTCCTAACGTAGGCAGCCGGCATAACCCCAATTCTCTGAAATACAACGTTTCAAATCAACACTGTCTTTCTCATTTCAGACTCTATCAAACCTTCAAAGACTCCAAATACGTCTACTTCCTCATGGAAGTATGTCTCGGTGGTGACGTATGGACGACCCTCCAGAAGCGCCGGTACTTCGACGACGCAACGGCCCAATTTATGGTGGGCTGCGTCGTCGAGGCACTGGACCACCTACACTCCCTGAATATTGTTTACCGTGATCTCAAACCGGAAAACCTTATGCTCGACAGTCGCGGGTATCTCAAACTCGTGGACTTTGGCTTCAGCAAGAAGATTGGGCCTGACAAGACGTGGACATTTGCTGGAACGCCTGAATACGTCGCTCCGGAGATTATTCTCAATAAAGGACACGACAGGTGATTGAAGACAGAAGAGAAAAAAATTAAACAACAAAAAATTTTCTCGATCTTCCAGTTCTAAACAATGTATTTTCTATGATTCTTCCACAGAGCTGTGGATTATTGGGCCTTAGGCATTCTCACGCATGAACTGTTAGTGGGAAAGCCTCCATTCCGTGGCTCCGATCACATGACCACGTACAACAGAATCCTGAAGGGAGTGGAGATGGTTGGGATTCCCCCGATTGTCAACAAAAACGCAAACAATCTGATAAAAAAATTATTACGACTGAGTCCCTCGGAGAGACTCGGCTATCAGCGCAATGGAATTCAGGATATTCGGGACCACAAGTGGTTCAGTAATTTCAACTGGAAGGCATTGCAGAAACTCGCGTTACCCGCCCCTATCGTTCCGACAGTACGTGATTTTTTTTTTCTCATCAAAACCATAGAATAAAATTTTCAGGGGCCTCATTGGGCCTTACATTTGTATTTTAAGGTCTCGGCAGTGATATTTCAATATATTTATTCACGACTTCGTAGAGAAACTATTCACAGGCAGTTGTGGGACTCGAAGTACGCAAAAATTTCCGAACATAAAATTTTATTTTGGGTCCTAGGCTGTAAAATAATTGTTTCAAGCCCAAAAATCGATCGTAAAATTCAACTTTTATCTCAACTAGAGTAAAAAAATGCTCTATGACGATATATGAATTGGAAAAAAAATAACAACCCGGATGTAAAATTCTATTTTACGGCCTAGGCCATACAGTTCATGCTTAGGACCCTAAAATTCGGCTAGAAATCTTCATTCTCCTTGGAGGTGAGAAAAGAACATATCTGCCTCACAAGGCTATAATACGCCGCTTTGAGTGTAACGAATTTAGAAGTCGGGAACATAAACTTCCATTTTGGGTCCTAGGCTGTAAAGTAATTGCTTCAGACCCGAAAATTGGTCGTAACATCGTACTTTTCTCTCAACCAGTGAAAGATGCTCTGCTACGATATACGAATGAGAAAAAGAACAGATGCGGATGTAAAATTCTATTTTACGGCCTAGGCCGTAAAGTGCCGGTTTAGGACCCAAAAATTGGGAATGACATGTTTCCTGTCCTCGGAAAAAATTGATATATGATATTTTTTACTAGAACGTACGCAACACTTCGACTCTAGTGAATTCCACATCCATAAAATAAGTTTTGCAGCCTCGTCTGTAAAAAATGAGTTTAAGGCCCAACGATCATCCGTAAAATATCTCCATTTCTGTCTTTTCTTTTCAGATTCGAAGTACAACGGACGTCAGGAACTTCGAGAGATACCCCCCGGACAGGGAAATCCCTCCGGATGAATTTTCCGGTTGGGACATGAACTTCTGAGTCTCAATCAATTTTTTTTTTCTACTAATTACCGATCACACCTAGACCGATATTAACCGATTACCTACAATTTTCCGCTAATATCTCGAGAACCTGAAGAGTTGCAACATAAAACAAAGGCTTATTAGAACCCCACGAAAATTTGCGGGTCCTAACCCTGCTATTGAGCCCATTCTACCCCCTTATTTTAGAGAACATGAGAAAAAATGGTTTTAAAGTTGAATCATTTATTTTGCCGATCTCTCGACAACTTGAAGAGAGACGAGTGTCATTTTTTTTAATTAATGGGAAATTTATTGTAACTCTGCAGGTTCTCGAGGAAATGAAAAAAAAAATCGGTATAAAAAATGCAATTTCTAGTTTGTTAAATTCTCATAAATCGTTGAATAAATTATTTTGTAAATAAATCCAGTGTTCTTATCAATTATTTCTCTCTGAAAACCCCTAAGGGCGTGAAGTCATCATGGAGTGATAAGCGTGAGTAACATTGGCAGGAAAAAATCGGTAATCGATAATGAGACCTCAAAAAAAAAAAAGAAAAACATGAACAACTGATCAATTAGTTCTTGAATGACGAGATTTACGAAGTCACTTATCCAATGAAAGATTTTATACGACTGTTTTTCTATAATTGCCGGTGTTCAACATCGACGCATGACCGCACTAATCCACTAAAGATAATTGTCATGAAAATTCTTGACTGAAAAAAATGGGCGAGACATTTAATCTCGCGGTATCAACGAGATAAGATCGATCTATCTGGGTCTACTGGTCAGTACAGTGTGAGTTTTCAATCCGATCACTTTTTTCTACGTAAAACTTTAAAGAATTCCCAGAAACCTTTCAACAAATGTCTTGGACTTCCAACAGTTTTCAATATTTTTTTTATTTAAAAAAATTGAATCGTTAAAAAACGAAGGTCTGGGAAGGAAATGTAAAGAGTGCGCGGAGATGATTCTTTTCGGGATTTTTTTTCCAGCGGAGAATTAGTTTCCGAAAAATTTTAGTTGGAATGAAGTGCGTTCGGAGGTGAGGGGATGATGGAGGACCTGAAGACGTGGAGGTGCTGCCCCTGGATGTGGCATTGCGGGCAGAATTTAGTGGTGACCAATTTGAATAACAAAAATAAGAAGAATAATAAGGGGCAGAAGAGTGGGGTTGAACAGCAGATTTACAGGAGATTGAGCCAAGTGAGGAAGGACGCGATTTTTGGGGCTGCACAAGTGACGAAGAATGAGGAGTTTCCTATTTTCAGAAAGAGTCATGAGTAAGTGAAATCCCTCAGATTTTTTCCATCAAAAAATGAAAAAAAAATTGTCTCCAATAATTTTTCGATTTTTCTAGCTCTTGATTAGCTTTCTTTCAACCTAATAACTCTTCAAAAAAATTAACAATTAAAAGTATTAACCGATTGCAATGATTTTATTACTTTCTAAAATTCAAGACAACTACATGATTTTCGAAAAACAAAATTTCTTAAAAAAATTAGATTATATTTCTCGTTTGAAGGGAGCAGAAGAGAATAACTGACGCAATAAAACGCAATAATTTCCTCTACAAGATGGAGGACCACCAGGTGGACATGATAGTGTCCACGATGTACCCAAGGCTCTTCCCGAAAAAAACTAGAGTAATTAAAGAGGGAGATATTGGACATCACCTGTACGTGTCCGAGACCGGGGACTTCGAGATCTTTAAGGGGGGCGAGTTCCAGGGTAGTTTCGGGCCTGGAGTTGCCTTCGGGGAGCTAGCCTTGTTGTACAATGTCAAGCGAGCAGTTTCAGTCGACGGTAATTACATGACGGTTATTGCAATAACTAATTAACAAACTCCGAATTAATGGATCAATTCAGTAGCGAAGTGGTAAACCAGTTTAAGTCGACTTATCTCCCAATTGAGTTTTCGAGGAATATTTCCGAATCTAACGGAAATAGCGGAATTTTCGTAATTACATTTGTTGTAGCTCTCAATCGGCTCTACAAAAAAGGTTGTAACAAAAATTTTGCTATCTCCCTTTGATTCCGAGATATTTATTGAAAACTGGTCAATAGTCAAAATTGACTTGAACCGTTCTACCACTTGGCTACTGAATTCAATTTCAATTGGGTAAAGCTGGCGCCTCCTGTTAATTTCTTTAGTTCTTGAGTGATCGAATTTATTTGTTTTTCGATGTTGTTCTTCACTTCCATGTTTATTTCAACTATATTAGATCGTGGGAAATTGAAAAAATCAATACACCATTCTAATGCATAGTCAATGAGCAAAGTTTCGCTTAAGGTATATCCCGAAACAATAGCACTCAAAAGTTGGTCCCTATGGATTTCCGGAAAAAATTCCCTCGTCAAAATTCCCCTGGAAAATTTTCCCCGTGGAAAAAAATCCCTCGTCTTAATATTCCCCCGGAATTATTTTTCCCTGAAGTGGAAAAATCGAGTTCGGGAGGACCCATAACACCAGCTCCAAATGCTCGAAGACCAAAAAATCGTTCTTAATCCGTTTGATCTCGACTTTGACCCTCAGTGAAGCCCGGGGGTAAGGTCTGGGTGCTGGAACGCGCGGCGTTTGTCGCCGCGAGGATAAAGAACGCTCAGGAAACGGTTGAGAGCAATGTTGAGGCGCTCAGAAAAATTTCGCTGCTCAAAGACCTCCCGCGACACGTTCTATCGAAAATATCGGATCTGATGCACGTGGAGTTCTTCACCGCGGGGTCCTACATCCTCAGACAAGGTCATGTGGGGGATAAGTTCTATATAATCAACTGTGGAAGCGTGAAAATCACGAAAACTCAGGATAGCGGGGAGGAAGTGACGCTCGCGGTGCTCGAGGAAGGCGATTACTTCGGGGAAAAGGCGCTCTATGAGTCTGGTGGTAACAAGAGACAGGCGAACGCCATCGCGGATGATCGGGGGGCCGAATGTTTAGCGATTGATCGAAGGTAAGTAGTTGAAATATAAAAAAAATGAGTCGCTTNTGATTCCGAGATATTTATTGAAAACTGGTCAATAGTCAAAATTGACTTGAACCGTTCTACCACTTGGCTACTGAATTCAATTTCAATTGGGTAAAGCTGGCGCCTCCTGTTAATTTCTTTAGTTCTTGAGTGATCGAATTTATTTGTTTTTCGATGTTGTTCTTCACTTCCATGTTTATTTCAACTATATTAGATCGTGGGAAATTGAAAAAATCAATACACCATTCTAATGCATAGTCAATGAGCAAAGTTTCGCTTAAGGTATATCCCGAAACAATAGCACTCAAAAGTTGGTCCCTATGGATTTCCGGAAAAAATTCCCTCGTCAAAATTCCCCTGGAAAATTTTCCCCGTGGAAAAAAATCCCTCGTCTTAATATTCCCCCGGAATTATTTTTCCCTGAAGTGGAAAAATCGAGTTCGGGAGGACCCATAACACCAGCTCCAAATGCTCGAAGACCAAAAAATCGTTCTTAATCCGTTTGATCTCGACTTTGACCCTCAGTGAAGCCCGGGGGTAAGGTCTGGGTGCTGGAACGCGCGGCGTTTGTCGCCGCGAGGATAAAGAACGCTCAGGAAACGGTTGAGAGCAATGTTGAGGCGCTCAGAAAAATTTCGCTGCTCAAAGACCTCCCGCGACACGTTCTATCGAAAATATCGGATCTGATGCACGTGGAGTTCTTCACCGCGGGGTCCTACATCCTCAGACAAGGTCATGTGGGGGATAAGTTCTATATAATCAACTGTGGAAGCGTGAAAATCACGAAAACTCAGGATAGCGGGGAGGAAGTGACGCTCGCGGTGCTCGAGGAAGGCGATTACTTCGGGGAAAAGGCGCTCTATGAGTCTGGTGGTAACAAGAGACAGGCGAACGCCATCGCGGATGATCGGGGGGCCGAATGTTTAGCGATTGATCGAAGGTAAGTAGTTGAAATATAAAAAAAATGAGTCGCTTAGGATTCTTTTAATTGAACGGATTGTCACGGATTTAATTCTTCAGATTTCAATTTTTTTTTTGAAAATTCCGAATGTTATTGAAAATCCCAGAATTTTCTAGATTTCCTTTTGAGAAGTCCTAGATTTTTCTTGACACACCTAGGAATTTTCTTGGCATTTCTAAATTTTTAAAAAATTCCAATAGATGGCGCTGCGGCATAACGATTTTTTCCTAAACTAACTTTCCATCATGAGACCATAGACGACTATAAATTTATTTTTTGAAAAAATGAAAAAATAAAAATTACAAATCCTCGATGAAAAATTGTTCTTGAATAATTAAGAAAGAGCAAAATCAAATCTTAAAATTAATTCCTCTTTTTCCAATCATTACTAATACGTTTTTCCTCATCAAAATATAGGAAAAATATTATATTATAAAAATGATTACATCGTACATTCTATTCTACTGATGATTTGATTAAATCAATAATTAATGGCGCATCGTATTCTCTCCAACCAAATTTTCAGAACATTCCTGAATTATTTGGGTGACCTGGAGTCGATAAAAAAGCGAGACTGGAAATCAGACTACGAGATGAGGAAACGATCCCTGAAGGTTCAGTGGATAAGCGACTACCCGGATGTCAAATTATCCGACCTCGAGGTAAAGGCTGTCATCGGTGAGGGAAGTTTCGGTAGAGTTCAATTAGTCACGACTAGATCAATTCCAAATGTTAGCTTTGCACTGAAAAAAATTAAGAAAAGTCTTGTCAAGAGTCTGGATCATCAGAAGTACATTCTGGATGAGAAGTACATCATGAAGGCGTGCAAATCTCCTTTTATATGTCGGTAAGTCAACAATTGTTCCTCATTCACTAATTTTTCGTTAAGGATATTAATAAATTAAATAGAATTCTCGACTAGATAATTTTCCGTTTCATCATTTTCATTTTTTTGTGAATTTTTATCTCTTCAGTCCATTTTTCCCCGGAAGTCTTAACAATAAACAGAGACGATCATTCGTATCTACTTCTATACTTCCAAATCCTTTCTAAATAAAACGAGGGCGATATCTCGAATCGAAAATGAGAACTCGAAAATGGCGGCTATCTCGAACGAATGGAGAAAGTAAGGCGGTTTTCATGAGCACAATCGTCTTGCGTCGAATTTTCATGAAGCCCGCCCAACAAACAAAAGAGAATTTAATGTCATTCTATGAAACATGAATAAACGAATCATATAATAAGATTGTCAATGCTCACTGAATAAGATTTCAACAAATCATTTATTGTAATATGAAAATTTAAGAACTGATAAATTGGGGCATATGATTCTCATCGGTCGTATTGCTTTTTGCAATGAGAATGATCATATACAATTAATTGAAAAAAGGAATATCGAATCTGACAGGAAAAAGGCCATCAACACGCGCGCCACAAAGTGGCGCTAGTGTTGGGAAAAAAGATCATGATAAAATCAAGTCATTGTTTCCGGGATTCCCAGACTTCACCAGACGTACAAAGACCCGAAGTACGTCTACTTCCTCATGGAGGCTTACCTGGGTGGCGACTTGAGGACACTATTGTACAGAAACTTCAGGTTCGACAACTCAGCAGCGAAATTCGTCGCTGCCTGCATGGTCGAGGCTCTCGATCATCTGCACTCCCATGATATTGTTTACAGAGATTTGAAACCGGATAATATTCTGCTGGACGCGCGGGGCTACGCTAAACTGGTAATTGATCGCCCTGGTTTCACGACATATTCACTATAGCATTGCTTTTAATTGTGTCCAAAATCTAGTTAATAATCACTAATGAGTCCAGATGATAATTTTTTCAGACTGATTTTGGAACGAGTAAGCGAATAGGTCCGTACAAAACCTGGTCATTCGTTGGAACTCCTGAATATATGGCGCCCGAGATTATACTAGAAGAGGGACATGACAGGTGAATAATATAGAAGAATTTAAAAATCCGTAAAATTGAGAAATCGTGAGGTTCAATTCTGATTGAGAAATCATGCAAGAAATCACAGGAAATCATTGATTCTAGGAATCACAACACCTCGAATTTACCCTTGACAAAAAGCTCTGATGGCGCGCACACATTAGCTCTCAATTCATTTTATGGATAGAAATCATGATTTCTCGAGAGATTTCTTGACATCAAGAAGTCATTGGAATCTACTAGAAATCATGGAAGACATGAGAAATCAAGAGAAATCGTGATGTTCAATTCTGATTGAGAAATCATGCAAGAAATCACAGGAAATCATTGATTCGAGGAATCACAACACCTCGAATTTACTCTTGATACAAAACTCTGATGGTGCGCACACATTAGCTCTTAATTCATTTTATGGATAGAAATCATGATTTCTCGAGAGATTTCTTGACATCAAGAAGTCATTGGAATCTACTAGAAATCATGGAAGACATGAGAAATCAAGAGAAATCGTGATGTTCAATTCTGATTGAGAAATCATGCAAGAAATCACAGGAAATCATTGATTCTAGGAATCACAACACCTCGAATTTACCCTTGACAAAAAGCTCTGATGGTGCACACACATTAACATCGCGAATAAAAAAGCAAAAGCCATCGTGGGTAGGCTCTACTACCTATTTAAAAACAAATTCCTGTCGACTCAAGCTAAACTCAAATTGTACAAGGCATTAGTCAGGCCGGTACTAACCTATGGGTGCTCCGTCCGGCACAATGCAGCCCCCACCCACATCGCCAAATTCCAAGTTACTCAAAACAAATTTCTCTGTGTGATTGATAATGCCTACTATGGCACCCCTATCTCCTCCCTCCACATTAGATCCAACACAGAAATGATCCATGACTTCATGAATCGCATTGCAGACAATTTAGAAGTGAATCTTAAAAGTCATTCAAATTCATTGATAAATAACATCAACCCTCGCGAAATTTCAAGATGGTCAACTGGACGTAGTTAATATGTCACCGCAATACTCAACATAGGATTGTTCACTGCTCGCTTTTTCCTACAATGAGCATGCATTCTATTTTGTAAATCAACCTCCTGTTATCTAAATGAAATACAATGTCCGTGATATTTTTGAATCTTTATAAATGTATCTAATGACCTCCTTTAAATTAGAATATTGGATTCATCATTTTTTTTTTGCATAAATAGGGCCGCTGATTATTGGTCCCTGGGTATCACCATGTTCGAGCTACTAACAGGTCATCCGCCATTCGATGACGAGGACAAAGTGACACTCTACCATAAAATAGTGGACGGAATAGAGTCTATACAAATGCCAGGACTAAAAACCAGTGCTCAGAGCATTATAAAGAAATTATTGCGTCCTAAACCGGTGGAACGGCTGGGTTACCTCAGGGCGGGCATTAGTGACATCCGAAACCACCAGTGAGTAGAAAAAAACATCCTCGGGTCATTAAATCCCCGCAACTTCAGAAATCCAGGAAAGGTATAATGCCAATAATTTAGATTTTTTTTTGGCACATAAAATTTTTTTTTCTACCGTTCGCCAATCTTTCGAAAAATTCAGCGACCATTGCCAATTTTTTAAGAAAAAATCAAGGAAAACATCAATTTTTTTCTGATTCCTTCAATTTTTTTTAAAATTTGACTGTTGTTTTTTTTATTCTATTGCCCTCATTTCTGAAAATTTTAAGAAAATGTTGAAGACATTCTTTTGGGGCTCTTAAAATTTTTATTCGGGTTTAAAGTCTCGAAAAATATTTTTTTTCTAATTAAGAAATATAATATTATTCTGATTCCGTAAAAATATTTTTTTTTCATATTTTGTTTTTTTTAAGTCATTCCTTCTCGAAAAAATTTTCGAAAATGTTGGAAACATTCTCTTAGGGCTCTTAACATTTTTATTCGAGTTGAAAGTCTCGAAATTTTTTTTTCAATTATTATTCTTATTTCTCAAAAATAACTTTAAAAAAATTTGAATGAAGTTTCATTTTTTTAAAATTCTCTTCACTTTCTGGAAATTTAAAAAAAAATATTGAAGACATTTTCTGAAGGTTCTCAACGATTTTATCGAGATTTTTCTTTAAGTCTTGAAAAATATATTGAAAAAAAAAAATTGTTAATCATTTAAAAGTTAAAAGGGCCAAAATGAAGAGGGAAAATTCATTAAAAACTTTTACGACTTTTCGGGTCTTAAAAAGTCTCCGAGAGCTAGTGAACGCAATAAATACAGTTCATGATATATTGGGGCCGTTAATGGGCCTCATAATGACCTAAAAAAAATTTCAGCTGGTTCTCCCACTTCGACTGGAAAGCCCTCCGCAACCAGACCCTGCGCTCTCCAATAATTCTCAAGGTAACCGAAAAAATGTTTGATTTTCACGAGAAATAAAAATATTCAGCACTCACCGGCGTCGAAATTCCAGGTGAACGGTCCTCTGGATAGCAGACACTTCGACAAATACCCCCTGGAGCGCGAGGTGGCGACCAACGACTTCTCCGGATGGGACGCAGACTTCTAAGCTCTGAAAAAACACAGCCAATTGAAAAAACTGGGCGAAGCAGATCGAGTGTTTTTTACGACTCCTCAATTGTTAATTGAATGATCTCAATAAATTGAAAAAAAAAATTATTCATTATGAAATCTCTTCAATTTTCATTGACAGGGTAAACAGGCCAATAGCTGAACGGTTAAGGAAACGTTGAACTTCATTAAGAGATTTAAAATCGACGAAGTAGCTGAATGAATAAAAAATGAGTTCTAGACCTGAAAGAATATATGAGTTAGGAAAAACCAATAATTTGAAGTGGAAAAAAATGATGAGAAGAATAATTAAATGAGGAAAAAGTGAAGTATCGTCCAAATCCCCAATAACTGGACGCTAGGGCCAGTAGATGGACGGTGGATGGCCAATACATGGACGCTCCGGAGGAATATAGAATTTTTATTATGCTGTGACGAAAAGTGAATTTTTCGGCACGCTCCGCGTGCCTAAAAGTCCATTTTCCGGCACATTGTGATGAAAAATATTGTTCGTAACTCGTGAAAAGATGTTTTTTGCACTCGTTACGAAATAGTAATCACATAACGTCATAAGCCGACGGCTTTCGTAATCACATAAGTCTGAAAATACGTTTGGCAGTGTTTATTCACACGCTCCACCGTTGAGAAAACATTCACATAAAGAGTAAAAAAACTATTCATTTAATGTTTTATCAAATTGAAGCCCCCCTAGAAAAATTGTATTCCAAAAATATCAGGAAAGGTGTTTCATACCTCGTATTTTTCCATTCTCATGCCCACTTGACTCCGAATTTCATGGTTTCAACATCACATTCACTGAATACAAGTATTTTTGTCTTTAAATAGTTCACTTAATAATCGAAAATTACTTGTAAATGAAAAAAGCACCGTTTGGCCACTCACTGAACGTAACATCACTGTGAAATAGTATATTTCGTGAGAAGACCCGGTAAACCGCGATCAAACCGAGCGAAGCGAGGTTAGAATCCTCGCTTCGCTCGGGTTGATCGCGGTTTACGGGCCTTCTGACGAAAAATTGCATTCATCACACGGTCCAAAAGTATTTTCTGACGAATGTGATTATAGGCCTCGCCTTCGGCTCGGCCTACAAAGCCACATTCGTCAGAAAATGCTTTTGGACCTTGTGATGAAAATAACTATTTCGATACGAGTGAAGGCGAAATTTTCACGAGTGTGAAGTTGGCGGCTTGAGGCGAGGCGGAGGACTGCCAATCACACGAGCTGAAAATTCCCGTCTCACATGTGTCGAACAATATTTTTTCTGTACTGCTTCTCACGATTCCTCGTCTGGGAATTGGTATTACCTACTTTCCAAACTCGAAAACTTGAAAATCACTACAGAAAAATATTGTTCCTGGGCTGTTGCGATGGGGTTTTTTTACTCGTGTGGTTGGCTAGTCCTCGCCTACGGCTCGGAGGCCAACGCCACACGAGTAAAAAAGCCATCGCAACAGGCCGGAAAAATACTATTTGACAGCGATGTTACGTTCAGCGAATGGCCAAACTGGACCTTTTTTGTTTACGAATAAATGAAATAGTTATTTTCATCACAAGGTCCACAAAGTATTTTCTGACGAATGTGGCTTTGTAGGCCGAGCCGAAGGCGAGGCCTATAATCACAATTGTCTTTGTCAATTTGTTTTTTTTTCTGTGTAATGAGCGAAAACATGGTATTCGTTAATAATCAAAATTAATTTTAAATATCAATGATTTTAAAAACACCGCCCATTCCTAAAGTGATCACCTTTTCACGAGTGTGAAATTGGCGACCCGAGACGAAGCCGAGGATTGCCAATCACACGAACTGAAAATTTTCGTCTCACATACGTCGAATAATATTTTTCATCACGCTGTGACGAAAAGTGGACTTTTAGCCACATTTTCCGCCACATTGTGATGAAAAATATTGTTCGTAACAAGTGCAAAAAAATGTTTTTTAGCTCGTGGGATTATATCACTCGCCTTCGGCTCGTGATATAAACCTCCCACTCGCGAAAAAAACACTTTTTTGCACTCGTTACGAAATATACTATTTTGACACTGCTGCTACGTTCACCTCGTGCAGAAAAGTGCCTTTTCGTTTGGTTGTAAACGAAAGAGGCACAGTTCGGCCACTAGCTAAACGTTACATCGCTGTGAACGAGGTGAACGTAGCAGCAGTGTCAAAAAATATTGTTCGACACATGTGGGACGAGAATTTTCAGCGCGTGTGATTGACAGCCCTGGGCTTCGCCTCGGACCAACTTCATGTTCGTAAAAATTCCGTCTCACTCGTATCGAAATATACTATTGTCCGATACCTGCCTCAAAAGTGCACTTTTCGCAACGGTTTAGTCTGTGTAAAGTGTTTCTTTTCCGCACGGCATGAGTAAACTTCGCTTTACGCACCCTCTTGAGTGTTTTTATGCACTCATGCCCAAAAACAGTTACTTCACTCCCCACTACCGATCCGAACCCTGACCTCGGCAGGCACCACAAAAAATACGATGAATAACACGTGCGCGTGAAAAATTGGAATTTTACGCACTAACACAATATTACTATTTCAATAAACACGACATTAAAAAAAATTATTTTTAAGAATTCATTTTTTTTCTGTTTAATGAGCAAAAACATAGATTTTTTAATAACCGATGTTTCTTCCAGAAAAATCGATTCACAACATCCATATTAAAAAAATACAGATTTTTCTATAATCCATGTTTCTAAAAACATCGGACATCTCTAGGAGTGATCTGCTTTTCAATTGAAAACAGATATCATCTTTAGAGACATTTGTCATGTTTAGAGGTCCTAGCACGCCATTTCTCAACCCGCTCTTTCATTTGAGCCCAAAAAAACATTCATATCTTGTCTGATATCGCTGCTACAAACTCGGGTCTACAACTCGGGCTTTCAGTTGAAATTGGAATTGTTAATTTACACAATAATAGGATTGCATTGACGATTTTTTTTTAACTCGCAAAAATCTTCAAACAATTTGCTATCGATTGGTGATAAAATTTTTTGGAAATAATGAAATAGAGGGGATAACGCCTTTTTTTCCAGAGGTGATTTTTCAAAAATTTATTTAAAAAAAAGTACTAACTAGCAAATGTTTTTTATTAGCTCGCAATTTTCTTCAAAACTACTTCAATGAGGAAAAAAATAAAAATTTGGAATATCTATACATGAGGGGCTAATTGATCGGATCTGGTCGAAAACAGTCCCATCAACCCCCCGCCCCCTGTCGACAACCATATTTAAAAACCCCGCGCAAAAATATTTCCACGCACCTGTCGCCCTCTTGCGTCAAAACCCCGCACCGTTCCTCCAACCACGTGGTCGTCGACGCATGCGCTCTGTCCTCCTCTCGTGCCCGTAGTCCATCAGCTGGTGTCCCTCGGGCTCCCCCAGTTAGTCGTGTTATCATCACAATAAACTCCAACTGTACGCGTGTTACCACCAAAATCAATTGATTATTTCAATTTCCTCGACCTTCCAGTTGTTGGAAAATTCATAATAATGTGATTTTTGGAGCAGCCATGAGACATTATCCGTCGCGCAGTGGAAAAAAGGGGCTCAGAACGGCCAGACTGACGCCACTGGTGTCCAGGCCACTCGAAATATCCGGAATTTAAGGTTTTATAAATTTTTTATTGCCCGATTAGCCATCAGTTCCTCAATTTCAAGGGTTTCCGGTGATTTTGGGGTAACAATCAGTGCCTGTTCTGTGATTTCCTAGTGCGTGATCGTATGTGTTTTGTTGTGCCAGTTATCAGTGCTCAAATCGTCGTGATTTGTTGCAACATTTTTCATTCAACTACGAGACCTCAACATTTTATTTCTAGTTTTTTTTACTATCGACTCTGATCGGCTCTCCTATCGATAAAGTGAAAGGTAAATTTTTCATTCATTTACTCAATCGACTTTCATGAATTCGATAAAGTCCGGGGGTGGATTTGGCGCTCTGCGGCTGGGAGGGGAAGAACGAGGGGAGCGAGAGGTTAATTAATTTGTTTTTGTCGTCTTCGAGTGCAAATTAATAGACTTTTTCTTCTTTCTGGGTTACGATCGTCTTAAATTGCGGAATGCGAAATATTAATCGACAGTTTCTCTTATTGAAGGGGGAGGGGGGTATTTTTTCCTGGAGAGAAAATAATTTTGTTGATTTTCCATTTTTTTGGAGAAAGAATTTTTGGAATTTTTAATTTTTTTACATGTTTTTTTTTTCGTTGTTTATTTTTGTTGGGCTTGTTGATTTGTTTATACATGTGTTCAGTTATTGTTGAGTGGAGGTAGTGGAGATCATGATGTAGACATTTAAAACTTTTTTTTTTTTTGAGAATACTTTAAGGGAAAATGAATTTTCTCGCGGAATTTCAGTTTTTTTTAAATTTTTGTTTCTTGTTTATTCAGTGGATGGAGAGGTATTGATAACGTTTTATCGAGTTAGTTTTGGAAAATTTTCCGTTGGAGGTCGTCAACTTATTGTTGAGAATGAAGGGAGCAAGATTGTTCATGAAATTGTGAGGATTTTCGGTTATTTTTTTAAGGAAAATTGAGGGGTTTTATTTAGTGTCGTGATTCTCGGGTACAAAGTTCACGATGTGTTTATCTGGTGATTAAAACGTGTGGGAAAAATTGACTTTGAACGGCGGGAATTTATTCTTTTTGTCAATTAATGAATGCAGAGGGGGGTTTGGAAATCAAGTCGGCGGTTCTGGCATCATTTTCATTTTGGATTTTATTTTTTCCGGAGGTTTTCTGGGAAGGGGGCGGGGGAGGGGGTTGACAGTCATCTTGTTCGATAATCAGGAAAATTCTGGATTCTAAACACTGGCCTTGAACTCAAATATCCGAGAAACTAAGGAAAAAACGATATTTGAATCCTTTTTACTGAGGAGCGACAGAGACTATTTTTTTGGTTCATTCCATGATAAATTTCCCGATATATTGAATGGAGCCATCAACAACCCCTCATCCCTTCCTGCCGAGACATTAAGAAAACAAGTTTTCATTTTTTTTCATTAAAAAAAAAGAAACAATTTTTTTATTCATTTTTATTCAAGAAAAATGAAAAAAAAAATTTTTGATTTTCGTTAATCAATCGTCTGACAATTGATGATCCACCCAATGGGGGCATAATTGACCCCCTTCCTTTCCCCTCAAAATTATCAAAAAAAAAAAATTTTATTTTTGAAATTAAAAAAAATGAAAACTATTTTTTTTTAATTCTATGATAAATCTCCTCATCTATCGAATAAGATCATGATTATCCCCCCATTCTCACTACCTCCTGCCAAAACGTAGCAAAAAAGTTGTTGAAATTTTTTTTTCATAAAAAAAAATCGAAGAAACCGTTGAATTCCGTAAATTAATCGTCTGCTAGTTGATGTTAGTTTTGTATTGGCTCATCAATGGGGGCATAATTGACGCCATCTTCCCTGTTCTTGAAAAACTTGAAAAAATCGATTTTTCCAATTTAATTTCAAGACATTTTCGAATTCAATAAATTCAAAAATTTAGATTCAAGAAAAATCAATAAAATTTTCAATTCTCATGAATTCATTACTTGATAATTAATGATAATTTTTCCATCTATAAAATGTATCATTGCACCCTCCCCCCCCCTCCCCGTCCCTCAAAAATTCTGTAAAATTATTTTTTTAATTTCTTTAATTGAGGAAAAATCTACAGAATTGTTTATGTTTATTGATAAATCAATAAATAATTGATAACAGTGCCGTTGTTATTCTCGCATTGACAGAAATTGACATGCAGGCGGAGCTAATGTGTCGAAAACCAGCAGTGATGACAGGGAGAAATATGTCAGAGCATCAGGGATATCACAGGGGAAAGAATGTATCGAGAGATTCCAGGGAAACAATTCACTCTGGCCACTTTATGGTCTCGGATTTTGAGGCGGAGGCCCAGGATGACGAGGACGAGCTCGCTGTACCTGTGCCTGAGGAGGAGGCAGCAAAACTGGCGATTGTGGCACCCGCGGGCTTCTCCCTGGAGAGATTCGTAAACATTTCGAATGCTGAGAAGAGTTCGCAGCAGCTGAGCATTGAGACTTCGTTGAACAAGTTGTTTCAGTGCATGTCACTTGCGTACAGGTGAGTGGACATTTTTTACGTGACTAGTTGATAACCTTTTTCCTGCCAGCTTCGATATTTTTTTTTCAATTAACAAAAAGTGTGCGCGCGCTCTCGCGCGCGCCGATCTATTCATTTGTTGCAATGAAGAAATGGAATTCATTGAATTTCAATTTCTCATGAATACCTTATAAATATTGATAATGAATCCAAGAGAATTCGACTAATGATTGAGCTAAATAGCGAAATAGAGTAAAAAATCTGTAAAGAATTTTTCATTTTCAATTTTTTTTTTTTTTAATAATCGGTCTCCATAAAAGGACAGAATATTAATTTCACCGATGATATATATACTATACATGTGAAATATATATATGACGTGAAAAAAAAATTTACCACTGAAGAATTTGAAAATGCCGCGTGTTTTTTTTTGTGAATAACTTCGTGTCACATATTGACCAATCAGAATTAAGGATTAGCGGTCAGGCAGTTTCGAGATATTTCGATATAAAACAACTTCACGTTTCTTTCATCTTTAGTAAATAGGATTGTATATCAATTGAAATAGTATATTTCGTAACGAGTGCAAAAAAGTGTTTTTTGGCGAGTGGGAGGTTTATATCACGAGCCGAAGGCGAGTGATATAATCCCACGAGCTAAAAAACATTTTTTCACGAGTTACGAACAATATTTTTCATCACAATGTGGCGGAAATTGGACTTTTAGGCACGCGGAGCGTGCCGAAAAGTTCACTTTTCGTCACAGCGTGATGAAAAAGGTTAATTCTCATTGCAAAAAGCAATACGACCGATAGGAATCAGATGCCTCAATTTATCAGCTGTTAAATTTTCATATTACAATTAATAATTTGCTCATGCTCTAATTCCTACGCTCACTGAATAAGATTTTAATCGTAATTACAATTCAATTCCTTCTAGAACACACTTCAGAGTGTGAATTTCTGGAATTCAATGTTTGTTGATACTCTGGTAAAAGTGCGTGCCCACACTGCTATCAATTTTTAGTTTGTTCACACGATAATTCAATTAATCTGTTGTTCATCTCATCAATATAATTCCGTGCTTGGAATATTGTCGTCTCGTGTTTTCAGCACCAAATTAAAAATTAAAACTTCATTTGGAATATTGAGTAACAGCTTCTTTTATTCATATCATAAATGTTGTATTTGGATATTAATATTATTTGTTCAAAGTGAAAAAATCGATCATCATTTTCACTATATTGCATTCAGATTCTCCTACCCCTAACGTCAAAAATGTGAGATAAACTCATAATTCTAGCTATTAATTCTAGTCAACTTTGTTCGAAGAAAATCTTAGTAAACGCAATATTGAGAAAGTAGAATTATTAGTAGAATTATTGCAACAAGGTATACCTTGTTACAATAATTGAATCTATAGATTCAAACAGTCTCGGAATATTCATGTTTTTCGAAACACGTGTAAATCCATTGCGAAATGTAAACATACGTACTTTGAAACCGGTTTATTTTCTTGTGATTCAGTGACAGAAAATTGTGGAATTCTTGCTGCAGGAAAATTGTGAAGTGAGGATTATACTGCCGAGATCAGGAAAGCAATATGTCCTTGTGACATTCAGAGAATTTATTTCCATTAAATCAGGTGTTATTGATAGCGAAAAATTGGAAAAATGGTTGGGATAAAAAGTATTCAGTAATTGTGAATTTATATCGGTAAAGAGTGGGTTGCGGGGGAATGTCAGGCCTGTTTTGCAGAGAATTAAATTTCCAACAAAATTTTTTTTCTGATGATGAAATTATTGAAATGAATACTCGAAAAAAGAAACGAAAACAAACCGTCCACTCTTCTGGTCCTATCCCCCAACCACGTGTTGGCTCAACTGGTTGTGCTTACGTAACACCAGTCAGAGGCAATTACAGCCTCGGTGAACGAACTACACCAGCTACACCGAGAAAAATCGTAGACAGTTATTCTTCATTCACGTGAATTCCTCTCGGGAATAAATTACCATAAATTATGACCTTCCGATCGATTTACTACAACAAATTAAGCAATGGCCGTGACTATTCGCACCATTGCGTGAATCACTCCCGTACACTC
>NW_021680445.1:334643-334876 GCF_001412515.2 Diachasma alloeum | reverse complement strand
TTTGTCTCGTAGAATGGTGGGGCGGGCACACAGACATATGCTGCATATCTCATGGTTGTGCGCCCGCTTAAAAATCACTCCCCATTGGCCCACCCTTAATTGCCCATAACTTTTTAGGGGTGAGTCTGATCTTTTGCACTTTTTAGTGCAAGAGGACTTTTCTGCTCAGAATCACCCCCTGATCCTAGGGTGTTCAGATGTACATGTACTTCTGAAACACCCTGTGTATATAC
>NW_021680445.1:329381-334518 GCF_001412515.2 Diachasma alloeum | reverse complement strand
TATATATATATATATATATATATATATATATATATATATATATATATTATTAAATCGACTCAATTTTTGACGAAACTAACCCCATTTTTGAGGAAAATACCCCCATTTTTGCGAAAAATACCCTCATTTTCGTGAAAATACACCTTTCAGCAAAAAAAATAATTTCATTATAACATTTCTAAATAAAACTAATTTTATTTACCCTTACTCAAATTATTTTTGAAATTTCCATTACTAAAACTTATTTTTCAAATGTAAAAAATTCAACTAAAATTTATTTTACCAAAAATTATTTTAAAATAAAATATAATCCTTCAAGTTATCCTCAATATAAATTTATCTACATAATTTTAATACCTAAATATAATATTTAAAAAAAATTAAATAAAATTTTACATTTTAATTCAACATTACCCTTTTCAAATTAAATAATTTTTAGTTATAATTCTAATTACCACATTAATCAATCTTAACATAATAAATTTTTATTTAATTAATAAAATATCATCTATCTCAGTTAATAAAAATAATAATTTCACCTAAAAATCAAATTTAACTTTCAAATTATTATAAACCAACTATTTTTAACAAATTTATCTAAATAATTTTTATTAATAAATTTTATTACCTAAAGATAATATCTTAAAAAGAAAATTTATTATAAAGATAAGCTAAATAAAGCTATAAGTTTCATACCCTTATTATAGATAATTAATCTTCTTTATACACCTAATGATTTGCCTGACTAAAAGATTATTTTGATGTAATAAAATATGTTTAATTTAAGCCTTCATTATTTATAAACTCAATTTTAATTTCATTAATTAATTATAATTTTTACTTGTATATAAATTTTTAAAATTGTGACCGTTTTCTAGATTCTATAATACTAATTCCTAAAAAAGGATTAGGGCGAGTCAAGAAAGGGGACAAATAAGGGATAATTTGAGAATAATAATCTATATTCTTTTCTAAATACAATTAGGATCGTCAAATGTCGTAAATAAGGCCTTTACTGAGATCTAGGGAGTGTGGGAGGCCAGGCAACTTTTGTACACGTAAAAAGGGAGTGACTCTAATCCAGGAAAAAGGGGAGAAACTAGTCGTGTCGAGGGAATACAACTAAATATAAAAATAATAACTGAATGGGGAAGAAACAAAAGAGTGTAGGCTCACCGTTGGGGGGTATGAAGGGTAATATTGTGGGGACAAGAGGGAAAATGAGGGGGGTAACTCGTACTCACGATGGGACTTCACTCTGGCGAACACGTGGAATTCTACCGGCGCCTTGCACTCCTTCGAAATACCAGGGCGTTTTCCTGGAGCCTCCTTTCTACCTCGGGGTTTCCTGGGCACCATACTAGAGCTGGGATGAGCTCGATGTATCAAAAGTCCTTTTTATCCGCCAAATAACTTCCGGGCGAATTTTACTGTATTCACTATTACTACTTTCGGGGCACGTGGCGACTCACGGGGCAGCTAATGCACGATTGACAGTCTCCTCTTGTCCTTCGCGATTCGTGGGGGTTCGTCAGGTGTCGATGTCCTTCGGGATTTAATTCGGGAGCAATCGGGGCCAATCAGCACGGGTGAGTGGTGACGATGACCACAATCCAGGGATGTCTCGCAAGGGATTATTGCTGGTGTTGAATATTCGGGGGTCTAGTACGGGGAATTTCCAGGAGGCGATGGCTTCTCCAATTGATCGGGTGGGGCCGGAACTGATGTCTTCCTTCGGCTGATGTCTTCGTGATGTCCAGTGGCAGGGATAGAGGGGCGATGAGGGGAAAAGTGAGGGAAGGGGTATCCAACGGTGGCGGGATTTACCTTTTAGGGGGCAGTGTGTAGTGGGAAAAAATATGTAGAAAAATAATAAAAAATCAATAATGTGCCTCGTCACAAAATATCTTGAATAAATAATATAATTAATATATAAAATTAGTGGATTGTAGGAATTGTTAATTTAAAAAAATTAATAATTTAAATAAAAAATTCTGCCAGCAATCGCGGTTAAACATTTTCAATAAATTAATTATCCCAATTAAAGTAAAATACTAAAAATTGAATTTAAATATAATTTTTCAATAAAATATAAATTATATAAAAATTTAAAAAATAAAAATTAAATTTAAAAACTTTTTATAAAACTAGGATTGGATACCCTATTATTAAAATAAAACTAAATATATTAAAAAATTAAATGAAAAATCACTAAATTTAAAAAATTTGACAGTATAATATTTTATTAGAGGAATATATTTTATAATAGATAATAAACTAAAAAAAAACTTGAATTATATATTTATATATTGTTGTTTTCAAATTTAATTTAAAAATTAAAAATTTAAATATTTTAATAAAATAAAAATTCAAATCATAATATAATTTATATTTAAGAAAAAAAGTATTACATTGAATAAATAATAATTTTAAAAATAGAACCTTTTTAAAGGAAAAGAATTTAACATTAAAATTAATTAATTTTTTAATTTAAATATGTAATAATATATGTACATATTGCCCGTCATTCTCAAAAATGAGACAAGTCGTAACAAAGTGAAATTACTGGAAAGTAATTTTAGAAATTAAAATTTTGTTTTATCAAAAATTTAATATTTACAATATTAAGATATAAAAATTTATAAATTTTATTCATTAAAATTATTTGGAATTATTTTCTATTTATTTTTAAAGAAATTATTTCAAATTATACAGTTTTATATGAAATTTAAAAAATTAAATTGAATAAAAATTTTATAAATTTTTTAAAAAAATTATTAAATAAAATTTATTATTTATTCCTTTTGTTTCAGAATAATTTCAAATTTTAAAATTATTTTCAAGTCTCGAAATAAAAAAATTTAAATAATTATATAATTTAATATAAAAACATTATTAAAAATAATTATTTGGAAAAATATTTTAAACAATTTTTATGATATCTAGTTATTTAATAAAAAAAAAATTTTTTAGTAAATTCTCTCATTTATAAGTTATTTAATTTTAATTTATAAAAAATTTAATTCATGAATTAGGCAAAATTTATATTCACCTGTTTAACAAAAACATGTCTCAAAGATTTTCAATTTTAAGTCCAATCTGCCCACTGATTATATATTAAATGGCTGCAGAATTTATAACTGTACAAAGGTACCATAATAATTTGTTTTTTAATTGAAAACTAGAATGAAAGATTTAATGAAATATGAACTTTATAAATTGAAAAAAATAACTTTTTATTCAAGTAAAAAAACTTAAATTAATAAAAAAGACGACAAGACCCTATAGAATTTTATTTCTATTATAAATTAATTAAATATTTTAATAAATATAAGTTATATTAGAAATTTAATTGTGGTAATTAAAAAATTAAATAATTTTTTTTATTAAAAAACATTAATATATGAATAAAATATCTTGAAATCTAAATTATTAAAATTAATTACCTTAAGGATAACAGCATAATTTTTTTTAAAAGATCTTATTAATAAAAAAGATTATGACCTCGATGTTGAATTAAGATATGAAATGAATGAACAAATTTTTAAATTTAAGTCTGTTCGACTTTTAAAATCTTACATAATTTGAGTTAAGATCGGTGTAAGCTAGATCAGATTCTATCTTTTTACAAACTTTATATAATTGTACGAAAGGAATTTATATAAAAAATAATTTTTATTAAAATAATTAATAAACTCAAAATTACTTTGACAGACACCCATGTAAGAAATTTGGAATTTATAAAAGTAAATAATTTATAAGTAATATATTAAACAATTATCGTTTTATATAGTACTTAATGTATTAATACTACTAATAGTAATTATTTTAATCTTAGTTAGAGTGGCATTTTTAACTTTATTCGAACGCAAAATTTTAAGATATATACATTACCGGAAAGGGCCAAACAAAATTAGTTTGAGGACGCCTTCAACCTTTCAGGGATCCAATAAAACTAATACTAAAAGAATTTTTTTATCCAAATAAAACTAATTATAATTTTTATCTTATTTCACCAATATTAATATTAACCCTAATTTTATCATTGTGGTTAGTATACCCGTCCAAAATAAATCTATTTAACTGAAATTTAAATAGTTTATTTATTTTATCTCTCATAACAAGAGGAGTATATGGGATAATATTAGCTGGTTGTTCTTCAAACTCTTGCTTTTCAATATTAGGGGCTATCCGATCAATTGCCCAATCAATTTCTTATGAAGTAACTCTCTCTATCTCTTTTTTATTGAGCTTACTTATAATTAACTCTCTAAATTTAAATAATATCCTTTATTTTCATAAATATAACTGAATAATTTACTTTATATGACCAACTAGAATAATATTTTTGATAAGAATATTAAGAGAATTAAATCGTACCCCTTTTGACCTATTTGAGGGAGAATCTGAACTAGTCTCAGGATTTAATATTGAATATACAAGTCACAGATTTGTTTTAATCTTTGTTTCAGAATACTCAAGAATTATATTTATAAGATATCGATTTAATTTATTATACTTATGTAAAGACACTATAAATATTATATTCTATTTAACTTTAATTTTCATGATTTTTTTCACCATCTGAACACGAGTGACATTACCCCGTATCCGTTACGATTTTCTTATATATTATTGTTGAATTTTCATCCTTCCTGTAATTTTAATTATATTTATAATATATATACTATTCATAAAATCTCCCTTAGAAATAATAATTTTATAAAGTATTAGAAGAATAGAATAGAATAGAAAAAGTGCGGCTGGTCACTTAAAGGGCCCAGAGTCACCTAAATCATACGATCTTTGTTTTGTAACTTCCGCCTTAGTTTCGGTCAGTCATACAGCCCCAGCCCTGTGTTTCTCACTAGGCTAATAAGGCCGATGACAGCCGCTTGGTGTAAGTCCTCTGGTTTCAGGAAAGCCTGGCCCCAGATTTTATAGCGACGGAGTGCTAATAGGGGGCATTCACATAAAATGTGGATGACGCCCTCCTTATCGCCTCCGCACAGTCTGCAGTCTTCTTGTTCTGCAAGTTTCATCTTGAACAGATGAGCTCTGAGAGCTGTATGACCCGTAAGGAGCCCTACTGCTACCCTCAGATCCCCTCTGTGCAACTCCAGAAGCTTTCTGGTCC
>NW_021680445.1:327711-328561 GCF_001412515.2 Diachasma alloeum | reverse complement strand
CCTCACTTAGTTGATTTAGAAGTCCATCTACAACCAGGTTCCATAGCAGGGTTGAGAGAACTCCCCTCTGCAGACAGCCCCTAGTCGGACGTCCCTCCACACATGCCCTCCCATGTCCTGCCGACAGTCTTCTGCTTTTCAGCATGTTTTGTGTCCAAGCAATGATAGTCTTGGATACCTGTCGTTGTTCCATGGCTTTTTCTATAGCCGGATTCGAAGTGCTATCAAAAGCCCCCTCAATATCCAGAAAGGCGCCTATGGCAAAACCCTTGACCGCCAGTTGTCCCTCAATCAGTCCCACCAGGTGATGTAAGGCGGTATCTGTTGATCTTCCCTCCCTGTATGCATATTGACAGGGGGAGTGGGGTCTGTCCGCCAAGGACCCGGCCTTGATGTGTCTATCCACCAGCCTCTCCAGGGTCTTCAGGATGAAGTATGTGAGGCTTATAGGACGGAAGTCTTTTGGTTTTATATAACCGGTTTTTCCCGGCTTGGGAATGAATACTATCCTAGTCTCATTCCACACACTAGGGACATGTTTCAGGGCTATACTAGCTCTGAGTATCTTGGTTAGGGGTCCCGTGATAGTCTCTATCCCTTCCTGTAATAGGGCTGGGTAGATCCCGTCTGGTCCCGGTGCCTTGAAGGGTTCAAAGGTTTTGATGGCCCACTTGACCCCCCAGGGCTCCACTACTTTATTTGCCAATGCACAATCATGGGTTTCGTAGACGTCCCTCTGATTTTGCATTGTTTCTTTATCCCTCTCCTGGGCCTGTATGAAGCCTGGAAAGTGGGTGTTCATTAGGAGTTTCAGAGTCTCTCCCATGGTTTCCGTGTGGCTGCCATCTGG
>NW_021680445.1:269910-326979 GCF_001412515.2 Diachasma alloeum | reverse complement strand
ATGTGCACCCGGGTTGCAGCCATAATGATGACTACTTTCCTGGTACCTCTATGTACCCTTCTTCTGACTTTCACCACGATCTTTCGCAAGCATCTTGACAGTTGCTTTTTGAATCCCGCAGTGCAATCTGAAGTTCCAGGCTTTCAGAACAGAGAGTGATCGGTCGTCTATCAGCACAACGAAGTGGGCACTTTTCGCGTCCCTACTCTCACTGCCCCGAGCGACAACCCACTCTCTGGCCTGCAGTCCTGCATTTTGTTTCTCAAGGAAGCAGAGTGTTTCTTGAGCGGTTAGATCTGGGTCTTCCGCATGTAGTACAACCCTGTGCTTCTTGGGAAGCTCCGAGGCTGCGACCACACGTACAGTAAGTCCAGCTATTTTGTTTTCGGGGAAAAGGCTTTTCAGCCAATTTCCCGTTTCCTCATCAGTGCAGCACACCATTGCCACACCTTCTCTTTCCCAGACACCGTTGAAGGTGGGTGCTTTCACCCCGTCAGGTAACGCCAGAATGGCCCTCTTCAGGAGTTTCTTCACCTCCGTTACCTCTTCAGTGCCCAGTTTCTGATCCGGATATGACTCCGGCATAACTGCAAACTTGAATGAGCTCGTAGTGTTCTGAGCATATGTGCCCTGATCCTGCGTTCTCATTCTCTTTTCTTTCGGTCTGACTGAGGGGCTTGGCGTAGTACGCTCTGATGGAAGGCGTTTTATTGCCTTCCTCGTAGCCCCCTCCCCCCTTGCCTCATCGACCTTCGCTGCTGCATCCGTCAAGGTTGCAATTGCCCCTGAGGTTTGATGCAACTTCGCTCTCTTGCGACGTCTTCTCTCGGCTCCACTCAGTCTGACCCGATTCACATCGGTACCAGACTGGTCAGCCTTGTCAGACTTCGTGTGTTCGCCATCGCTGGCCCCACCCGAAGTTGCTTTTTCAATATTAAGATTTTTTAAATTGGTTTCCATTTTAGTCCCACGAGTACCGCGGTTAAGCGTTTTCACCTGGTGCATTGCCGCGATTGCCCAGGGCTTGGCTTGTCTCGGGTGGGTTACACCCAAGACTACTCTCAGAGGTCGCCCAGGTTTCTGAGAGGCACCGTTGGCGACACAGCTCCCCCTGTGCCACGCATCCTTAGGCACGGTATGGCCGAGGCCATGGCTTACGCCGCACACACATGGATTGGGTGGACTCCTCTTAGCGACCGCGGGCAGCGGTAGTCCTTAAGACCTCCACCGCCCGCGACCGAGCCCCCTCACTACGACAAAGTGGGAACCCAGTAGAGGGGGTTATAAAGTATTAAAAGATAATAGAAAATTAATTCTATGCTATATTTTCAAAATATATACCTATTCAAGCTCATTATCTTACAACTTAATCAATTCATCTCGTAAAATTATTAATAAACTATTTAAAAAATAATAAAAAAAAATAAGTAAAAATTTTTACTAACTCAACAAAAGGATATTCAACAGATTGACCTTCTAATCAAGTTAATAAAATTAAACACCTAAAAAAAATCAATAACAGACCTATGTCACTATGGCTTCAACGTTTCCTTATGATGCCCTTATGGTACTGTAAGTGTCAATTTTTGTCTATTGACATTGTTTTTTTGACATGTTTGACAAAATTCATTTTTGAACCTATTTTGATACTAAGAATATGATTCTGATAAAAAACATTTCTATTTTATTTTTCATAACATTTCAATTGTTGATAACAATGTTATGTGTTAATTTAGGTGAATGCGTCCTGGTGTGTCTGAAAGAGCTTGATTTATCATACTTACACACAAAATTTCAGATTGTTATCTCTGCAATCTTCGGAGATATTCCCAATTAAGGATTTGACCTTGAAAATGTGTCAATTAGCTTTTTACGCCATGTTTTATAACTTTAAAAATCCAAATTACCGCTGGTTGTATTAAGAATTTAGTGAACTATTTTTCGGTGATTTTTGTTTTTGAATATGTATGTTTGTTTACAAGTTATTAGCGATTAAATGTTAAAAGTGTCTAATGACCTAATAGTTGACATCTTTTTATTTCAACTTTTCCGATATTTTTCTTTATATTCCTATTCTCCGTACTAAACTCAATTTATTTCATATTTTCCCTGAATTTTCCATCGTAATTTTATTGACATGTTAATAGATAACAAAGTTGTTTTTTGACCTTTTGAATATTTTCTTTCGTAACTTTATAGCTCTTGATTTATAATAGATTTTTCATCTTAAACTTTTTTCGATATTTCCCATAGAAAAGTCTGTAAAAATTCCAAAAGTTTAATCTATTACACGGATGCACGCTTTCGCATATGTGTGAATTTTTTAAAAATCCATAACTTTTTCGTTTATGAATATTAAGGATAATTTGGAATGATTCCAGATTATGGATATTGAAAAGTTTATTTTATGATTTTTACCAATGTTTCCGGTATTTTTTATATCTTTTGTTTATAACAATTGATTTTGTTTATATTAATTTTCGATTGTTTTTAATGGCGGATCTTATAGTCCGTATTTTATAGAGCAATTTTTGTCTCATGAATTTTTCTCCATCTCTATTACAGGTGGCGCTACAAATTTTCAAAGTTCACGGGCACACGGATATAGATGTTTGAGCGCGCGAGTATAGATTTTCAAAAATTCATATCTTCGCTGCTTACAGAGATTAAGGAATGATTCATGACGGTCCTGATTGAGGGTACAAAGGTCTCCATTTCATGATTTTTCCATATTTTTAAAGGTAATTTTCATATAATTTGTTAATAACAATTGATTTTGTTTATAAATTTTTGCATTTTTTGTTAGTGGATCTTGTAGTCCAGACTATAAGGAGCATCTTTTGATTCAAGTATTTTATTCTATCTGTCATACAGATGGCTCTAGAAATTTATTAATTTTTAACAGACACGGACACATGTTTGAGTAAATTAGTGCATTTCTTTGATAATTCATATCTTTTTTCTTTATAAAGATTAAGCAGCCGTTCATAGCTTATTATTTTAAGGATAGCAAGGCCTTTCTTTCATGATTTGATCTGATTTTTATGACAATTTTTCATATATTTTGTTTATAACAATTATATTTGTTAAATCATTTTTTAAATCTTTTACTAACGAAAATGATAGTCCAGATTTGATGGAACATTTTTTGTTCCAAGAAGTTTTCTCGATCTTCAGCCCAGATGGCACTATAAATTTTCAAAGTTTCGGATATACACGTATGTATGAATTTGAATGAGCGCGTGTATCGATCTTCAAAAATTCACAGTGTTTTTGTTTACAAGGATCAAGGAATGATTTTCGGTAGATATTTTTGTTATTATGGACTCTTAATTTTCAAATTATTTTGAGAGTTCTTCATCAACAATTTCTGATTTTTTATAAACAATTATTATTTTTATTTGACTTTTTCCATCAAATAACTTCGGAATTTTAATTTTTAGATTATTCTTTGAGTTTCATGCCTTTGATGTTTCTTTTCAAAATTATTTAAATCATTTTTGAAATAAATTTTCAAAGTTTTTCACCATTATTTCAAAGTGTGATTGGAACACAAAAATTCATACTTTTCATCATTTAGTAGCGTGAAAGATAATCTTTTGAGACTATTGTGATAATTATTTTGTACGCGTTTTGACTTATGACGTCATATTTTGTGAGACATTGAATTTTCAGTAAAATTATTGTTTCACGTGGAGGAGTTGTTTCTTTTAGTATTGTAATATTCTTTCAAGGATCTATATAAATCTAGGTTATTTCAGAACTTATACATTGTTGTCTTTTTGCAGAATATTTCCAGATTTCAAGAATTTCCCTATTCAAGAGATTACGTTACTCGTCCTCACGGCTCCTCACCTGCTCCAACACTGTTACTGAGTTTATCTTCGTCATTGATCAGCGGGCTCCTTATTGGTCCCAATTGAAAAATTAAATGTATTTTATGTATGTGCAACGTGACTTTCAATATTTCAATGAACAATATCAGAGTGAGAAATACTGTCCCGTTCTCTATCCTAGTTTTATTCTTTTGGTCCTTCATTTCGCTTTCTGATTCAAATGTAAATTCCTGATGTGTTTATTTTGCAATAAATCAATAAAGTATTTTTTTGTTTTTATTATTTCGTTGTTATTTCAAATTATTTAAATGTATTGTCAGAGATTGTTCGTTAGAATTGTCTAAGGCTTATAGCAGAATATTGATTTCATTAAGGACAGGAAAGTCCAGAATTGGCATTTTTTTTATTTACTTGCTATATTGATCGCGTGGGTGAGATTTCTAAGATATTGACGAGAGAAATTTGTGCTTTGATCATTATTCATGTAAAATTGTATGAAATTTTATTATTTGAAAAATTGTTTTTGTTTTGGAGATAGCAATTCTTTTTGGGAGAAAAGTATGTGAATACGTAACACTGCTTCTCTATCATGATGTATAGGCGACTAACCAGCCAAATGGAACCGCGATCATCAAAGCATCAGGAAGAACTCTCCAAGAAGAGAGGCAGACCAGTAGGATCCAAGAACAAGGTCTCTCAGTCAAGCAAAACTCTTGCTGAAAAATCAACACCTAAGAACTTCCCAACGAGGTCTCGCCCCGCGTCAACTCAACGGAATCTCCAAATTCCCCTGGAAGTACAATAGCATAAAGGTTAATGCGACGCCGCCTAGCGTCAGCAAAGGCAAACTTACCCTCAGCTAGCTCACCAAGACCTTCCATATCGACTGCAGTGGAAACTCCGAATATCAGAGTTTCAACAGAATCCACCAATGATCAAGATATCAAAAATCCACATGACGAACTGGGGGATGAAACTCTCATCGAAGTTCCAAAACAACCGGACAATCCTGCAATTGTCGTTCTCAGGACCAATCCAAGGTCAGAGATAGAGTCTGATTCAGAAGATGAAGAACAGGAAGAACCTCCCCTTCAGGAACGAAGGTCAGAATATGGAAGAGAAAATATTGAAATCAACGAAGAGGAAGAAGAAGACAGAGGACGAGTCAGCCAACCATTTCCGTGAATTCATGCAATCCCTACACGAGTCATTTCTGAATCTTGACAAGAAAATGCAAACCAAAAAGGAAGAATTAAGATTAAAAAGTGCTTGCGAGAAAGACCTGATTGGTTACGAAGAAAAAGCAACCAACAGCAGCGATGAATTAATCAAAGAAGAAGCCAACTACCTCTATGAAAAATACTTGAATACGTTGAGCAAATTACGTGAGAGTACTAGGGAGAAGGACAATGATGATCAAGAAGAAACTATGGGGAAAGCAACGTAGCTCTCGAAAGAACTGGCAGTCAGAATTGGAGACACCCAATTAAAAAAACTAAACATCATGAAGAATCGTCGGAAGAGAGTCTCGTTTGCACCAACTATAACCAAGGGGGATTATCCTATCGCAAATTCCAGTTCCATGCCTGAAAATACCAACAAACTTAGCAGCCCGCCCCTCTTGAAGAGAATCCTCACCTTCTCTGAACCGTCGACCTCTGAAAAAGACCCTAATCCAACTCCATTGATCGATAAAGTCGTAGAAATACCTCAACCGAATATCCATATTCCAAAACCTTTGAGAACAAATTCCCCTCCAGGAGAAATAATTGGCTCTCTGTCACTAGAGGGGTATACTGTTTATCGACCTTGAGGACATTCAAGGCCATGTGAAAAACCCGCAAATCGAATATTCTAGGGATGGGTTAACATTCCAGCGCGATAACATTGTCCACTTCCTATCAGCTGACTTTGAATTAACCACCCCAATTGGGAAATTACTACAATCCACAAAACTGATTGATAACAAAACTTTGAGAAACCACAAGCCAAAACTGGGGGACGTTTTCATTACGCCCTTAGGAAAATTTAAAACTTTTTCGGTAATTATCAAAGAATTCCACTTTAGAAAACCCCGGATTCAAGATGTAATGCTTGGTCTGACCAACTTGCGTGAAGCAATGACCCATTACGGACTAACCTCTTTCCGAATTTTGAAACGGGAGGATGGAATAGATGAGCTTCACATAAGATTCATGCTAAAAATAAATTTTCGAAGGCGATCCGGTAGACATCACGCTTTGTGATGGCTCTATACAAGTTCCTGAGGAAAACCTCCGAGAAAAGATAATTGAAGAAGCCCACACCAATTGCGCGAGCGGTCATAAAGGAATTGTCAAAACTATTTGTAGAATCACGGAAAGATTCAACTGGCCTGGAATGTCCCAACAGTTCACTGAACTTATCAGACAATGTCGGATCTGTAGACAAACGAAGATAAACGGAATAAAAACGTGCCAACTAATGGTAATCATTAATACACCCTTGGAACCTTTTGAAAGGGTTGCTATTGATACCGTCTGTGCACTCTATCCCACGTCCCGGGGAAATGTCCATATCTTCACCATACAAGACAATGTAACCAAATACTGTCTAGCAGCTGCAATTCTCGATCTAAGAACAACATCTATTGCATTCGCCCTTGCCTCAACACTCTGCCGTTAATGGGGCTTCTAAATTTGCTTTCCGTCAAGGGAACGGGTTTTCAGAGCAAATTGTTTAAACAAATTGCCCAAATCTTCCGAGTCAAGAAAATTACCACCTCACGCTATCGTCCACAGAGTAATGGCTCATTAGAAAGCAGTCACCAATCACTGGTAAGCTATTTACGTACGATGATGGACCATTACGATGATTGGGACCTGATGTTGCCATTTGCGATGTTCTCATATAATACGACCATCCATTCAAGTACTAAATTCACCCCCTTTGAACTGATTTTTGGTAAAAGAGCACGTCCCCCCTCCGGATTCCCTGGTGAAGAAACGCTAGAAACATACAATGACTATGTTGTAGAACTCGTCAGTATACTAGACCAAATTAGATTACTCGCGGCCGACAATATTATTGAAACGAAGGTAAGAACGAAAGAAGATTATGACGGACAGGCTAGACCAGTTGATGTTAAAATAGATCAATTTGTCGATATCGTTAAAGAACCGCGGCAGGGAAAATTCGATAATTATAATAAAACATTCTATGAAATTGTCGATAATACTGATCTGGGGAATTTAATTCTAGAAGACGAAAATGGCGAGAGATTAATGCGCCATCCGAACAAGAAATCAAATTAGCGCCAGATTAACCCTTACTAACCAGAATATTTTGCTCATTTATTAATTTTCAATAATTATGAAATAGACAATCTCGTGCGAGAGTGTGACAACATGATCCTCTACTAGATCTTCATTCTATTTCTGATGCCGTTTCCCCGGGGACGCCCTAGTGAACTTCAACCAGCCAACAAAATGAAGATCGAACCCCTCCCAAACAATCCTGGGCTATTTTATCAGCGCCTCCAGGATGTCCAAATCGTGAAAAAGGAATGGCAGTTAATCACCACGATTGACTTCCTTGCTTTCCACTGGAAAATTGCAAACAACCTTCACCCACATCTTCGAGACACTTGGAACGAATGCGCAAAGATACTCAAAACTGAATGTAAGAGGATTCTGACGGTCAACCACTACCAGGCTATGCAGAAAAAAAATTCTAAGAGAATTAGAATTTAGAGAGAAAAAATTTTCGCTTCACCCAGCCGGGAATCGAACCCGCGTCTCCCAGATACGCGCCGGGCACTCTTACCGACTAAGCTACCGGGAACCACAGAAATTCACTCTCAAATTCACCTCAAACACCGGCTAACCTCCTTTAGGCATCGAGAAGGAGAAGAAATAAGAAGGAAGAGAGAAGGAAGTGGAGACATTGAATCAACATCTGGAAGACCTATTCAAACGACAACTTGAAGATCCTAGTGAAGAAAACAAGAAGAGATCACCCCTATTCGGATTCATTGGGACAGTGCAACACAAATTATTTGGTGTGATGGACTGTAATGACTACGAGCACGTGAATAGCGAAATAAACAAACTCTACAAGAGCCAAGCAGAGATCACCCACATCGTAAACAATCGCACTTACATAATTCGTTCAGAAATCGAACGACTCATGACAAACATGGAGCGATCCCAGAAAAATGTTATCATGCTAAAAAACTACACTGCAGACTTACAGAAACAACAAAACCAGCAGGCTGACGACATATTGAACCTGCAACTGGTAACTACATATGGTCACATCGGTGATGAGGCCGAGAACTCCATGAAGATCACGCCAGAGAAGACCAGGAAGATCATCGATGCAGTAGATGCAGCAAAACACGGCAGAATCTCGCACGTTTTTCTGACTCCAGCGCAATTCAACCAAGTAACCCAGAAAATATAATCAGAACACCCCGAGTTGGAATTTCCCATCCCAAGAGGCAAAACGGCTTACCCTGCTTTGTCAAAGATCAGTTCAATCCAGCTAGCACACACAAAAGGGAAAATATTGGCGATTATCACGCTGGCCCTTCTCAGCAGAGAAGTCTTCCAGCTATATAGGATGAGGCCCTGCAAATGACCCCAGCTGAACAGCAACAGGAATATTTCCGCTCACATCACTCCAACTAAACCCTATATAACTGTCACTGAGGATAGACACCACGATGCCCTTCTGGGACGAGGCACAGTAGGCGAATATGCTCTACTAGGTAATCGACTTGTGTGCCTCCCTAATTTCCCTATATCAAACTCAGTAATCAAACCAGCAAGTGAAGTCATGTTACTATTAAAATCCTCTGCTGAAATCCTTAAAACCTGTCACATCAAGATAACGAAGACTCAAGGGACAGAGTGGACCAATCTAGGCACCTCAGATGAGTGAATCTTTGTCGCAAATGAACTCGAAACTGCGGAACTATACTGTGAGGGTAAGTTAGCTGGGAAAGTCCTGATTAATGGCACCGGGATCCTATCATTAGATCAGGACTGCCACTTACAAACCGCAGCAGACCTAATTTCACATCTGGGAAAAATACAGTCAGCTGAAATTGAAGTACACCTACCATCAATCAATCTGGACCTGGACCACCTAGCCCCTAAAATTATGAAAGAACCTGCATACCTAGATCTACTTTCAACCGTTGAATTCGAAGCCCTACCGAAACTGAAAAATCACGCTGCTTATGAAATCCGTCTAGACGAAGCTGAACAACGCCTGGAGGAGATTGGACTCCAGCACCAAGAGACATATCATCACAAGCTGATCACCTTCGGTTCCATCGGAGGAATAGGTCTGCTTTCAATCCTGGGTCTGGGCTACGCCTTCTGTAGCCAACAAATAGCAAAATCCACAATTGCATGGATATTCCGATGCTGCTGCTAAAATAAATGGAGACCTAGAAAAAGAACTGAGCTTGAATCCAAAAAACAATCCCCAATAGAATTGGAGAACCTTACCTTGACTATACCAAACTTCACCAGCGTGGCAGATCAGCACGCGAAGACACAATGAGAGCCAAACCTGAACGAAATCCAGTCGCGGAAAGTTCCAGTGTCCACACTTGTCAGTCGTATCCCATCAGTAGGCCCGAATCTGGCGACAACATCATCAAGGGGGCAGCCAATACCACTTGAATTTTAATTCAAGACTACTGGACCTGTACCCGGGAAGGAAATTAATAATTTCACCTCTCAATTCTAGTATGATGATCTTACGAATGCCAATGTATTCCTCATGTTCATTCCCACATATGAACACAATGATTATAATCATTCATATATTTTTCTTTTGGGTAACAACTTTCTCAGTTCTGATACAAAATCGAACTCTTAAATTAATTATCAATTCATTAGTTATATTTCGAATTTCAAAAACCCTAATCACAAACAACAATGAATATTGGTGATAACCGCAAAATTATCATACTAACCTCAAAATAATTAGCGACTTGAATAGAACTACTAGAAGTTAGCTAGTAAGTCATAGGGGCAGTAATCTTCGTTGTCAGATAACTTTTAAACGAAAAAGGGAAGAAATTTTAGTTATTTAAAAAGAGAAAATTACTATACTGCCGTCAATTGTTTTTTACACCTGAACGATAAAAAAATCTCGTGCCAAACTAACTCCATCAGGAACATAGATATGCAACTTACTAGTTTCTGGCTTGTCCACCACCTGTCAATTATTGGTTAATCTTGAAATATTCAACTGAAAGAGAAACGATGATCTTACCTGCAAAACCGTACCTGGCTCAAATTACAAGCCATGATTTGTTAAGTAAAATCCACAATTTAAATTCAATCTTTGTATTCTATAACTTATCTCAAGATATATATATATATATATATATATATATATATATATATATATATATAGATATATATATATAATTGTTCACTATCAGTATTATCCAAAAAAAGAGGGGACAAGTGTTTTAAAAAGGGGATCGAGAGAGTTTCGGATCGACACAATAGTCAAAAACACGCTCCACTAACATTCACCACGCTGTCCCCTCCTCCCATGGGTGATTACGCATGAGTTGCGACTGTCGCAGCAGCAACAGTTTGGAGATGAGGTTGGCAACTTCTCGGTCGATAAATAAGACAAGGCATGGAAACATGCATCCCCGTCAATACCAGCAACAAAAAAAACATTCCATAAGATCCTTTGGAAAACCTAACAGGTGATTTATTCAATGAATTTTCACCAATTTACAGGACAAATTAATTGTTTCGATTATTTTCGTTACCATATTGTATCTATTTTGGGAAAATAATAAAAATGTCCACAAAACAATTTAAAAGCGATCCGCTTCTGGGAGTTCATAGATCCCATCATACTCCAGCTATGGATCACGACGTTCACTTCCTTGGAATTGCAATCAGGTGCCATCCTCGGCAAAGAGTTCAGTTATATAAAATGGGTCAGCAACTGATGAATTATTTTCAACGCAGGGCCAATCCAAGCGCTTAGCAAAAATTGGATTGACGGAACGTTGGAACTTCCAAATCTCAACGTCGAGTGCCACTTGCTCTTCAATATAGCTCTTCAGGTACTGCCTCACTAGAGGTGGACAAAACGGCAGAAGACGTTTAGCCTGGAGTCCTCGAAAAAGCCACTAAACAAACAAAACAACCATAATTACTGACAAATTTCGCCTTAATCCTTCTTTTTATTATTAACACACACATGAATCCCCTCCCATCATCATTTAAATAACCGTAGCTAATAAATCAACTTACCTTCTGCGCAGCTAAACGAACCTCCGAACGAATCCTGCTGGGAACACTTCTCATAATGGGAAGCTTTGACATAAAACCCGCGATTAAACCAGGAAGGTCCAATGCATCTTGAAGTCCCAGTTCCAATATTTCCAAAACCATTTTCCTTCTTCTCTCCTTTATAAAATCCAATTAACTCAATACGATGTAATTCATGCGGACCCGTCGTGTGTACTGTGGACACTTTCGAAGAGATAGAACCCGTCCACCAACAGCGAGAGTTTGCGCTAATTCAGCGCAACCCAAAACCATTTCAAGTTCCAAAACACGAGGCCTTGAGTGCAAATATGCAAACATGAGCAAAAATTTTCGACTCGAGTAAGGAGATAACGGAAAACAATCCCGCAACCTCCTTAGGGGGATTGTCGTGTTGAAAAATTTTCAGTAAAATAATAAATTAATAAAATTAATTTATCGAAGCAAATTCCTCCAGGTAAGAAATAAAATGAACAAAAATTCCATTGATTCGCTTGCGCGCATCCGGTGTCAACTTTCCGTTCAATCGAAAATTAGCGTTCGTGAGAATGCTGATCCAAGGAAAAAGTTGGACGGCCCTGTCTCGAGGAGAGCGGAGAGAGGCCAGCGGGGAGCAGGGAGCCTTCAATTTCATGAGGGAGAGGAGACTCCGAAATCAAAGGAAAATCCTGGACGAGCCTGGGGAATCATCCCCGGGAAAAGCGACTCATCGAGGGACGACGACATGAATGCGAAAAAATTATGCGAAATTTTGTTGTTCAATTAGGTTAAAATTGTAACCGTAATATCCAGTCCAAGGGGACAATTGAAGCGTGATTTGACTAGTGAAGTACGTGAGGGGGGGCGGCCTTCAGAGGAACGAGGGAGACGAAAAAGCAGCTTGGCGAGAGTTCCCCCCAAGGAATATTCAAGGACGGACTGCTGTCGAGACAGACCAAATTATTACGCAATTGTTGAGATCGCGACGCTTAAAGGCCCCTGAACCGACGCCAGGAGGGAAGTCGAGGATTTTTCCGGGAAAGAAGCTGCCTAAATCGACGAAAACTCTAAAAATCTACGTGGGACAGCTTGGAGAGGAGTCTGGGGCCCTGGACTGAATATACGGAGATAAGTCGTGCTTGGAGCATTTTCATTTATTGGTTGTTAGGAAAGATCGGGGCTGAGTCCCGATCCCAGTGAACTATCAACTAGATTTTCTGAGTTTAATGATTATTTTGGAAAGTCAAGCGTGGCTCTGACTCTGAGCTTATATTTATTGAGACTGAATTTATTCTTCGAAATATTGAGAGACCATTTGACGAGGCGAGATCGTTGTTGGCGTCGATAGCGACGCCATATTTCTGTAAATACCTTATTTGGATGCTCGGAATTTTTCCCAGCGTAATATTAATCTTTATTGACTGAGAGAGTGGGAAAAACAGAATTTTTTCCGCCGTTATGATTTGGTTTTCACGCTGAGAAGGGTGAGTGGTCCACACGAATTTTCATGGTTTTCTTTTCTTTTCATTATTCTTTGTATATATTTTCAATTCTCTTCATTTTTCTATTGCCTGTTTTTATTTTGTTAATATTGGATAATACACCAGTTTCTTTGGAGCATGAAGTTCGTATTTTGAGTTAATTTCTTGGATGTTCGAGAGCCCAATAGGAGGCAACGATTCTTCTCCCTCTTGAGGTTAAGATTCCGAGGCGAGCTACGTTCGAGCTGTAAAATTGTGGGGGATATTGGCATTTGTCTATTTGGCCAGATTAGAATAGACTGGCGCCCACGGTAAGTTTTGCGTTGGTGTGTGTTAAGCTTGAGATAAGTTGTGGCGAAAATTATTGATGTTAAAAATTGTTGAGAATTAATTTTATTGAAGATCGTCTCGACTCGTCTCAAGTCGACTCCTCGTTGACTTTGATTTCATTTAGATGAATTTTCATAAGGGAAACTAGAATCGAAAAGAGTAAATTCTGAGAAACTTACATTTTCATGTATTACTCAACCTCACGTGTGCATTTGAAAAAACAAAAGAAAGAACAGCTCGAAATGAAATGAAATTAGTGACATTTTGATATCAGTCTGTACTGTTTAAGCTTCCCTCCATTTTTTAAAATGGTCATCGGTAGATTAAAATGTACGAAACCTGATCGTGAGCAGTGAAATCGGGAGACAAAAAAGCTTACTGATATATTTTTGGAGAGAAAATAACTGGTCCAACAAAATTCCAAATCACATTGCAAGTGTTGAAACGTGAGATATCAGTGATCTGTGTAGTTCATGTGAACCACACAGGTCACTGATGAATTATTCCCCTTCTATAATTATGAGTAATTATAAGTAAGGAGTTGCATGTAAGTTGCATTCTTAAGTTCGTACATTTTTTAAGGAAAAAAAAAGCTTTTCCTGTGCTCCGGACGTTGTGATAAATACAATGGAGACAACCTCAAAAGTGCGAACCGCGTGAATCATCAATTTACGTTGAGAGAAGGTTCTATTCAAACTGACGGATCAATTTCATCTCATGGTAAAATTTGAATGGCCAAGATTGCGATCGATTAAAGATGTACTACACCTTTTCGGCCAAAATTCACGTTTTTTTCATTTTTCTGGCAAATTATTGATCGGATTGACGCGAAATAATATACCGTTTTTACGTTTTATCATCATTGACTGACTCACGAAGTTTCATGATAGTGCAATCATTTTCCTGCATTTTTTCTAAAGTTTTGTGAATTTTCGAAAAGTTTTAGAAAAAACGCAGGAACATAATTGTACGATCGTGAAATTTCGTGAGCCATTAAGTAATTATAAAACGCAAAAACGGTATATTTTTTCACGTCAATCCGATCAACAATTCAACAGAAAAATCCAAAAAACATGAATTTTGACGAAAAGGGTGTATACATCCTTAAATTCTGTTTTGAATTCGACTCAAACTTCAAAATTAATCAGATATTCCTCTCAAGGTTCTCTGCATATACTCAAAATCGTTAAGTTTCCTAGAGTGGAGGGCAAATTACGAGTGTGGACCGCGAGAATTCAAAATAAGTATTTACATCCATTATTTTTTTTCTGAAAATATGAAATTTTCATCAATTCCTACGTCTTCGTATTGTTCTCGGTCATATTATGCTGGTGGCTTGTAACTATATCATTAATTATAGGAAGATGTCACGTCGAAGAGTAACTCAGAATCCAACGAAATTTTAAGCAAAAACAGCAAGAACGAAAAAACGCTACACAACACCGGAGACGTCAAAAACAACGAAAATTAATGAAAAAAGGGATGTCAATTTTTTAACGTGTGGGAAAATGAAGAGAAATGAAGAGAGAAGAGAAAATAAAGAGGACTAACTTGCAAGAGCATCATCTTGGATCGATGAACATCCAATGTTGATATTGTCAAGCCAAACATTATGAAGGAGAAATTGTTTCACATGGAAGACAATCGTTCAATGATTAATGTAGTTATGGTGCTGTGCCGATAGCATCTTTCAGGCAATTTCCGGATGAACTTCGTTCCTTGTTCGAAGGCTCTCATGATAATTCAAGAGAATTTTTAAACCATATAAGAAGTTATAACACTTCTTTACCCTTTGCTTCATTCAACACCAATTTGGTCAATTTCAATGGACAGCGTTCAGGGTATTGTTTCAAGTCAAAGGGCATATTTATTATCAAATTAATACTGCAATCAGACCAGAACCAAATCAAATCGCATCTTTTGAGCAGTTATTCATTATGGATCCTTCCGAAGCAAAGAACAACCGAATCGAATACAATCCTGATTTAAACCCTACCCTATTACAAGTACTGGATAAAATAATGAGAAAAGAGAATCGTTTCGCCCAATCCTACAATATGATGAAAGTCGAAATTAAGAAGCTGGAAAAAAATCAAGAAAAAATGGACAACCAATGCCAGACGTAAAAATTATTTTTAGTCGAAAACGAGGCATTCAAGTAGGTCGCTACAGTCTTCAACGTTCAAATGAAGTACCTGCCATTTTCACCACCACTGCCGATAGAGGAATCCCTGATAATGTATCAGGGATTCCTCCATCGGAGGAAGTGTCACGTGTGTACGTGACACTTCGAAATCAGTCTATAAATAAATTGGAATATGTAAGTTCAATGAACCCAATATTAGAACCTTGGGTTTATCCTCTCTCCTATGCTTATGGCACAGACGGTTGGCATAGAGATCTGCCTCGTTTGCGGAGTTCAAAACGTATTTTATGCTCGGCATATGTGAAGAATTTGATTGCAGTTTAATGTTCATTCAATCCTTTATGTCACGGCTACGTAAAAAATGCGACTTATTGCATTGTTTTGTGTGCAGTAAGTTGCGTATTATGACCTTGTGCATTAAGCAATTCCTTGATGCGATAAGCTACGTCTAGGGTCATAAACAAGCGCCACTAGCGCCGCCCATGGCATGAATAGAAAACGATGAATAGAAAACGGTGCGAGCGCAACCCCATGACGTGAGCCACAATGTGCAATGGAGTCCAGTCCTGTTGACGTTGTCGTTGGTTACACAAATAACAAGATTCAGTTGTTTGGTCGAGTTACGTGTACTAACTGCCGTGCGTCTCACGAATAATATCATAAAAACGAGAGTGAGTTATCCGAAAAAGAGTTGAGCAGCTGATAAACATGGAGACTATTGTTCCTGACAGTGATAAGGAGTTCAATATACCTGAAAGTCCTGAGAAGTTTGTCTCCGATCATGAAAAAACTCCCATTTTTCCCGAGGAAGAACAGAATTCCAACGAGGCGGAGAACAACGCTCTCGGTGAGGATAATTCCTCACCTGAGGATGGAGACGATGATCTACCTACAGATGTCTTGTAGTGCATTGCAGAAGCATCAGAGAAACTGATGCCTCAAAAATCCAAGGATGCTTACGACAATAATTACAGACGATTTATGGAGTGGAGTGCAGAAAAAAAATCAAGAGTCTAACCGAGGCAGTCCTACTGGGCTACTTCAGTTTCTTATCCAGAACAATGAAACCATCGTCTCTGTGGGCAATTTACTCGATGTTAAGGACTTGCCTGAAGAATTACAACAACGTCGATATTTCCCAGTATTCAAAATTGACAGCTTTTTTGAGGAACAATGGGAAAGGGTTCAAGAGCAAAAAATCCGAAGTATTTACCAAAGAAAATGTCTACGATTTCCTCGTGTATGCTTCTGATAACCAATAGGTGGCAACAAAAGTAAGTGAAAAAAAAAATTTTTTTGAAGAAATAAAAACATGAAAACTCGAGAAAAATCAACTTAAACTCTCAGAAAGATGAAAAATTGTTAAAAAAAAATAGTGATACGTATGAAATGAACCATTGAAATTAATTAAAACTCTATTAATTAAAACTCATTTGATTTTTTTCAATTGATTTCAATATTTATTTTTTTCTGAAAAAATCAATAGGATTCGGATTTTTTTATACAACCGATTTTATTGAGATATTTTCTATTTGGACTCCTCGACATGAATTTTCCATTTTTTTCCACGGTATTTTTCTTCTCTTATGCTGAAGAAAATCAAGCGAAAAAAACTTGGAAAATTGGAGCCGAGGAATTTCTATAGAAAATATTTCAATAGAAGAAGCTAGAACCATCATATTCTATGAATTTTTCCATGCATTTTTTTCGTGCCTGTTTTCAAAATTATATTTTTTTTGTGCAGGTTGCAATGATTATGGCAATCCAGGGAGGTTGCAGGAGAGTTGAGGTCCATAAACTTACAACAGATGACATCGAGTGGCACGAGCAGTCTTGTTTAGTGAAGATTCGAGAGACCAAAAATGATGTTCCTCGGGAGTTCACAATTCGTGGGCCATTGTTTAATTTCGTGAGACGTTACGCTAATCAACGTCCTCCAAATGCTCCGAACGACAATTTTTTCCTCAAGTATCAAAATGGACGATGCATTCGACAAGTCATTGGCATCAAATATTTGGATCCATGCCAAGGGAGATTGCCAGACACCTTCGGCTCGCAAATCCACAGCTTTACACAGGCCATGCCTTTCGTCGTAGCTCTGCAACTATACTAGTCAATGCGGGAGCCAGTACGCTGACTTTGAGGAGGCATGGAGGGTAGCGCTCTGAGGCAGTCGCTGAGGGATACGTCGCTGAGTCTCTGTTGAAGAAGAATCGAGTATCTGACCAAATCAGCAACTCCATAATGAATGCAAGACCACCCAAGAGGTTCCATTCAGGGAATATGGAACAAGGCTACTCTGCAACTGGACATCACTCTCGAATGGAACCACATCCATCAACCTCTCGCAATGTTGAAATTCCATTTGGAGGGTTTTCCTTGGCTTCGAGGCACCAACAGGCTGGAGTGTCATTGAGTCATGGACATTCTGGTGCAAAACTACGTGGACCAATGACGAGAAATCAAGTTTCTGGAGTCAAATCGCAGACATCGAGGTCGCCAATCGTTCCCATTTCACTGGGAGCATTTTCCATGACGGCAAAGGTTCCCAGTTTGAAAGAAATCAAGAATGTGAACGTTGGGGAAGGCCCAGTCGAAGGAGAAGCACTTCGAGGAGGATCTGTGGCTAATGGTGCAGTTGGAGGTGGATCTGTGGGTAAGGGAGCAGTTGGAGGTGGATCTGTGGGTAAGGGAGCAGTTGGAGGTGGATTTGTGGGTAAGGGAGCAGTTGGAGGTGGATCTGTGGGGAAGGAAGCAGTTGGAAGCGGATCTGTGGGTAAGGCAGTAGTTGGAGGTGCATCTGTGGGTAAGGGAGCAGTTGGAGGTGAATCTGTAGATAAGGGAGCCATTGGAGGCGGTTCTGTGGCTAAGGGAGCAGTTGGAGGTGGATCTGTGAGTTGCAGGAGCGGCAGCTGGTGCTGAAACAGTCTCAAAGGGAGCAGTCGAAGGGTGTCCAAATGGAGCAAGGCCAGGGGGAAAGGGAACACATGGAGGGAAAGTTGTTGTGAAGGGAGCAGTTGGAGTGGGACCAGTTACAATTGAAGCTATTTCAATGACTGGTAATGCAGAAGCATTCAAGGAAAATATTCTGCCAATTATTCACCGCCGAGACCTTCCCCTGAATGTTACCATGAGTTTCAATAATTGTCCAAATCTGACAATTATGGTCCAGAAAAAAAACGATGATAGACAAAACGATGAAATGTCAAATTGAAACTAAATCTCTTTCTTCCTCTTTAAAAATATTGAGGGAACCCTATTCTGTACTTGTTTGGGGGTCAAGAGAAAATAGGAAAAGGAGAAAAAAAATGAGGTAATAGGAAGAAATTGTTACTTTATATGTTCACATCAAATTCTTAGGATCCAACCCTATCGAAATGTAATTCCGGAGTTCATAATTTTTTTTTGCTTTTCATGGTTTGTTGTTGTTTTGTGGTAAAAAATAATTTGAAAATGAGAAAGAAAAAAGAAAATGAAGAAGAAAAAATATATATATATTGCGAAAATATCGCAAAATCGTATTTTTTATTAAAACAATGTTGATTATTTTCGAAATATCACGAAAATATCGCTAAAGTGAATTTTTTGTTGAAATAATGTTTATTGTGTTCAAAAAATTAGAAAAAGGATTGAATTGTTATTTTGTAGTAAAAAATTGGAAAATGAGAAAAAAAAATAGAAAATGAAGAAAAAAGCGAAAAAATATTCCAAAAATATCGCAAAATCGTATTTTTCACTAAAACAGTGTTTCTTGTGTTCGAAATATCGCGAAAATATCGCTAAAGTGTATTTTTTGTTGAAATAATGTTTATTGTGTTCAAAAAATTAGGATAAGGATTGAATTGTTGTTTTGGAGTCGTAAAAAATTGGAAAATGAGAAAAAAAATAGAAAATGAAGGAAAAAGCGAAAAAAATTTCCAAAAATATGACAAAATCATATTTTTCGTTAAAACAGTGTTTCTTGTGTTCAAAATATCGCGAAAATATCGAAAATGCATATTTTTTGTTCAAATAATGTTTATTGTGATTCAAATAAAAGTTAATCATGTTCAAAATGAGATTACTGGATTTCAAAAATTATTCTCTTTGGGATAGTTGGATATTTCTGCGATCAAATTATCAATAAAAATGAAAAAAAAAATTCAATAAATTTTGAAAGGGAGTTCTTTGCGGTTCAAAGGAAATTGATTGTGTCAAAAATCGTGTTATGGAGTTTTGAAAATGATTATTTTTCATTTAATGATAGATTTCGTCCCACTGGACCCCCTGCCTGTGCCCCCACCCCACCCCTCCACCGAATTTGTCGCATTTTTTTACTTTAGCCTCGACATAAAATAGTATGTGATATTCGGTCGATAAGTGACAGGTTATGACTCGTGTGTTTATTGCACCCGCCTTCCGCTCGTGCAACAAACTTCACACTCGTCATAACCTGCCACTCATCGCCCTTATATCACAATGTACTATTCTTGTGTGGTGGTAGATCATTCCAGCAATGAATTGTTGATAGTTATGTTGAAATCGAGCGGGATAGCATGGAATATTGCCGAACACATCAAGATGAACTCAAACTAGGAAATTATCAAGGAGTTATTGATATTATGGAGAATACGGCGCAATATTCGAATAGTACTATTGGAAAAATGATTATTTTATCTGTTACATTCATTGGATCTCTACGCAATATGGCTCAAAATTATCAAGACGCTATGGCCGTCGTACAAAAATCTGGCAAAACTTATCTCTTCATAACTATGACGTGCAATCCACATTGAAGAGAAGTCTAGGAGAATTTAAATGAGCGACTTCCCTGCGATCGACCGAAAAAGACATTTTCGGAAAAGTTTAAGCATATGTCTAGGTGATTGAATTCCAAAAACGAGGTTTGCCTCATGTATATTTATTAATTACTCTCCCGAGGAATTATAAAATAACATGCCCAGAACAGGAAGTGCTATTAGGTGTATGAATTAATTCTCGGCCCGTAGATTAAATTGATCAGAACACCTATTTGAATTAAAAGAATTCCCCGCAATAAACGGCGTTTTGAAGCGCCATCTGTGAACTATAAAACCACTCAATTCCGATTGTGCTGTGATTAACACAACCTCGAAAAACATGGTGAATAAAAATGTTGTTTGACAAGCAGCACATGAGGCACTGCCTTCTTTTCACCTTCCAACCTGGAAAAATTGCCGCAGAAGCATAAGAATAGATTCGTTCGGCCTTGGCAGGCAGTGCTGTATCTTATAGCATATGTAAAAATAGTTTTAAAAATTTCGGGATGGAAATTTTGATCTCCAGAATGAGGAACGTCCTGGGCAACCAAAAAAGTTGAGGACGAGGAGTTGGAAAACTTACTCAATGAAAATCCCTGTCAAACACAACAGGAGCTTGCTGCTACTCTCGGAGTGACTCAGCCAGCTATTTCGGTGCGTTTGAAAAGAATAGGGAGGATACAGAAGAAAGGTCGTTGGGTGCCCCATCATCTTACCTCAGAAAACAAAAGTCTACGCTGTGAAATTGCAATGTGCCTACTGACCAGATTCAAACAAAGAGACTTTTTATATAAAATTGTGACTGGGGATTAAAAGTGGATATTTGACGATAATCCTAAGAGGCAAAAGTTATGAGTTTATCCGGGGGAGCCGTCAACTAGCACTGCAAAACCGAACATTCACGACAAAAAATTGTTGTTGTGTATTAGTAGTATAAATTAATTCTCGGCCTTTTTTCGACAATTCTGACATTTATTTCTAAAAAAATGAATACAGATCTAATCTTGAAAATAATCACCATCAGTTTGCACGCATTTCTCCCATCTATCGGGCAATTGTCAGATTCCGGCTCGAAAGAAAGATGGTGGTTTTAATTGGATGAAGTCATCAATGCTCTGCTGGACTTCTTCAGGAGATCGAAACTACGTATCCACCAAGTGATGTTGTAGCGCCCGAAAAAGGTGATAGTCAGAAGGCGCAAGGTCTGGAGAATACGCCGCCTGTGGGAGAATTTCCCAGCTCAACGTGGGGATAACTTTGAGGGTTTATTTTGCCGTGTGTGGCCGCGCGTTGTCCTGCAGCAAAATCACTTGCCTCGTACCACTACCAGTAAAAGGTCTCTTTTACTCAATAGCATCAATCAATTTCACCAGTTGGGCCTGATAACGCTAAGCAATGACGGTTTCCCCTTGTTCGGGTATCTCATAATAGATTACACTTTTGGAATCCCACCAAATACACAACAACAATTTTTTCCCGTGAATGTTCGGTTTTGCAGTGCTAGTTGACGGCTCCGCCGGATAAACCCACGACTTTCGCCTCTTAGGATTGTCGTAAAATATCCACTTTTCATCCCCAGTCACAATTATATGTAAAAAGTCTTTTTGTTTGAATCTGGTCAGTAGTCACATTGCAATTTCACAGTGTCGACTTTTGTTTTCTGAGGTAAGATGATGGGGCACCCAACGACCTTCCTTCTGTATCCTCCCTATTCTTTTCAAACGCACCGAAATAGCTGGCTGAGTCACTCCGAGAGTAGCAGCAAGCTCCTGTTGTGTTTGACAGGGATTTTCATTGAGTAAGTTTTCCAACTCCTCGTCCTCAACTTTTTTGGTTGCCCAGGACGTTCCTCATTCTGGAGATCAAAATTTCCATCCCGAAATTTTTAAAACTATTTTTACATATGCTATAAGATACAGCACTGCCTGCCAAGGCCGAACGAATCTATTCTTATGCTTCTGCGGCAATTTTTCCAGGTNGGTCCTCAACTGTTTTTGGTTGCCCAGGACGTTCCTCATCCTGGAGATCAAAATTTCCATCCNTATTCTTTTCAAACGCACCGAAATAGCTGGCTGGGTCACTCCAAGAGTAGCAGCAAGCTCCTGTTGTGTTTGACAGGGATTTTCATTGAGTAAGTTGTCCAACTTCTGGTCCTCAACTGTTTTTGGTTGCCCAGGACGTTCCTCATCCTGGAGATCAAAATTTCCATCCCGAAATTTTTTAAACCACTTTTTACATGTGCTATAAGATACAGCACTCCCTCCCAAGGCCGAATGAATCATTTCTTGGGTGTCTGTGGCAGTTTTTCCAAGTTGGATGGTGAAAAGAAGGCAGTGCTTCAAGTGCTGCTTGTCGAACGGCATTTTTATTCACTATGTTTTTTGAGGTTGTGTTGATGACACCACAATCGGACTTGAGTGGTTTGATAGTTTACAGATGGCGCTTCAAAACGCCGTTTATTGTGGGGAATTCTTTCAATTCAAGTAGGTATTCTGATCAACTTAATCTAGGGGCTGAGAATTAATTTGTACACCTAATACATCAGCGTAGAAATTTATTTCTGCTGGTTTATTTTCCTGCATGTATCCTTTTAATGCTTTTCGCTGATTTTTCCTTGGAAAAAAAAGTTTGAAGGAAACTTGCAAATAAGTTTACCCGGGCTGAATTTCGTCGCCGCAGTATGCAGTGCTCTGAAAGTATTGCAGGAGGAGACGAGGAAATTTATCGACATCCCGGGTTCTTATTTCAAAGTTTGTGACAAAAAAGCATCCGTTCTGTACGACGCCCCTCACCTCTTCCAATCCCGCAACAATTTCATTGGAAATTTTGACCAGTGGTTCAAGAAGTTTTCCACTCAGAAAAGAGTAAAGTATCTCGGAAATATTATCGCCTGGTGGAAGGAAGGCAAATCATTTCAGTATGTGGCAAACTAGGGCCATGTAATCAAAGCTTATCACTTCCATCGGATCCATCGAATTTGCCTAACGGAACTGAAACCTATTTACCTTTGAAACCTATTCACCTTGCTCACGTCTAAGGCCAAGATGTGACTAAAATAAGCAACCCAAACACTGAGTAGTTCTGTTTCATAAATCATTAGCTCCATGGCTACTCGGAACGTCCTGGAGTAATTAGCTGCGAAAGTGCCAGCTTACGTCATCGAAGAGTGGAATGAAATGTTCGATTATCTCAATGATCCTAGAAGCAAAAGAGATGAAAAGAAAGGCCGATGGACAAATGTCACCTTTTCATGCCAGCATGTGGACAAGTGGGCCTACTTCCGGGGGAAAGTAAGTCAAGCAATCTTCAAATGTTGGAATGGGAAGAAGATCAATACTCGATGTTTAGACGGCCTCGTCAATACCCTGTCAGCTCTTTAAGATTTGTGGCTATTTCTACTAGATGATGTAGAATTCACCACGTCGAATTTACGTCAACCAAACCTCGATGCCGTGGAGAATTTGTTCGTCTTTTACGCCAACTCAGCCCGACTAACTGCAATCTGACAGTTACTCACTTCATAGGAGCATTCAAGATAATTATCATCAATGGTTTATCGGCACCCCATTCAAAAGGATCCAATTGTTGGAAGATGATGACGGGAATATTATCTAGATGGACACGGAAGCTGATGAACCATCTGAGGAAGAGTTGAGCAGCTCTGAAGTTCGATCTCCTGAAACTGTGGCATCCCGTGTTACAGAGAAGATATTGGGAAAGTCTCTGTGTTCCCAATACCTTACGGACCTTTATTAGCACAGTCTGGATGATTCCTGTGAGACAGATCCATCTGAAACTGCTTCGTCTGGAATTCATTCTCCGCAACAGTGGATCAACACCGTGAAAGAGGCTATTCATATGTTCAATACTGACATAATGGAATACGGTCCACATTGCGCAAAAATCGATGATTCATGCATCGCGATGCTGACAGTTGCCTGTAATCTTCATTGGTTACAATGAAAGATACACCAGAGTGGAGTTTCTAAAAAGCGGCTGGAGCTCCTGACAAAGATCTTAGAAAATTTGAATTTTCCAAGTTTTTTTGTTTGATTTTCTTGATGAGAATACAAGAAATACAGAATGAAAAAAATTAGAAAATTTGAACCGAGGAAATTCTATAGAAAATATCTGAAGTAAATAAGTTATACAACACAATTTAATTCTATTGACTTTTTCGATTAAATATTTTCTACTGAACATTTCAGTAGAATTGGCCAGAAACTAATAGAAAGTTAAATGAAACCCATAGAATTCCCCAACCAATTCATTAAGTTTTTCTATTAAATTTTTTCATCCGTGTTATACCAATTCTTCCACATTAGAGAACATGACAGACTTTCTAAAACCTCAAAGGCCTTTCCACCTAGATTTTTCAGAAACACCCGTATGGAAAGTTTGCAATCTTCATAAAAAAGAGATGTTCCTCACCATTTTCCCTTTCACCTTGAAAGAACATGACTTCCCTTCGTGGACCATTCCAATTTGGCGGTTTTCATTACTGTTGTATCCATCTATTAACTCATTGGTATAATATTCAGTCGCATATGATCTTCAAACCTAACGAATGATTTTCCATGGTTAGAATTTTCATCAACCCCGTCGATTGGATACGTGTATGTAGTGTAACGAGGTGAATTTAGCTCCTCACAAGATATTTCCTCTGAATATTTCCCTCTAACATTGGTCACCCTAAATTCCCCCGATCTGGCCTTCTCTCATTTCAACCCGAAACAGACTCAGAGAGCAATCGTACTCAGTGACGAACCGCCCCGAAGATAGAGTCTGAATATCCCCGGATGCCCCACTGAAGGAAGAATGCCGATTTCCAAACGACAGAGAATGAGAAAGTATAGAGTGAAGGATGACACATCTTCCTGTTGTCACACTATAGGACGTTACTTGCACCTACGCAGTGCCTAGACGTTGCGTCGACGAGAAGAGTCGAAGAAGATGGACGAAAGTAGTAGAGGAAGGGCGAAAGAAGTGCGGAGAGGAAAGGTGGACATACCCGCCCCGCCAGTCCCCGGTGTTAACACGTGCTCAAGTATTGTAAAGAAAATAATATAAAGAGACCCCATAAAGATTCCGTTTGGAGCAACGGGGACCCGTTGGATCCTAATTGAAGTTGCTGAAGTTGTAGCCTGAAAATTGGCCATGCCTATAACCGGAGAGAATGAATAGAGTCTCTAATAATAATTATCCCCGTGGAAGACCTGACCGGAGCGACAGTGTTCTTCAACACAATTTGGTAGTTGCCGTGAGTACCAGTTACCTTCCCCCCTTTCCCACTGTATTTTCCTCAACTCGAACCTCCCAACGCTGAGGCCATATATTTCTGCTCCTATTAATTGACGATTATTTTAGAGAACATCGTATTCAGTTGGAATGAACTAAAGAAATTATTCCGACAGATATATTCATAAAATTTACCCAAGAATAAAATTCCGGGCTGAGTAAATAGCCCGGAATGATAATATAGAATTGTATTCCGTTCATTGGTTGTTGTGTCTCTAGACGCGAAAACACCTTCTTCCCTTTTGTATATTTTTCGTGTGTACAAAAGTAGCCTGGCCTTACCCATCCTCTAGATCAGAAGTGAAAAACAGTTAAAGAGTTTATAAATACATTGTAATCCAGCAGCAGTTAAAATATATTAGAAATTATAGTGATTCAAATTATCCCTCATTGTCCCGTTTATTTGATCACCCTAATCCCCCATTTCAGGCCCTAATAATAAATTAAGATAATCACTGAATATAAATAATCCCATAAGAGTCAATTTGAATAGTTTGTAATTTTAAGGATTCTTAGATACGCAGTAGCTCAGGGTTTACCGACAGGCTCCATGTGTTACAAGGGGAAAGGGAAACGATATAAAATCTGGTTTGAGGGGAATAGGGAAGCGATGGACGAAATAAAAGCGGATTTTAAAGGAGCGTGAGAAAGTCTAAGGATCCCTACAAGTGCCATTGGTTACAGAAGTTAATTCAATTTAAATAAAGTCCATAATTACACTGGTTTTAAGTTTAATAGAAATGATCAAAATATTAGTGCGGGTCACAATGATTCAATTATTCGCAGTTCAATGAGTTTAAATAACGCAGAGCAATTAATGCGCGGAACTTGAGAAAAACAATATATTCGCAGAATGCAATGTACACAGTACGATGGCCGAAATGCAAAACGCGAGATTTATAGGCCACGAGGTGGCAGGTAGCGGAAATCAAGAAAGGTGAACGTGACCCCATCAAAATGGGAACGTTTAAATGACCCCTGTCCATGAAGTGGCGCCTCAAGTGTCAGAGGTGTGAGGCCACTGGTCATCTGAGGTAGTTGCGCAGGTCAGTTGTGCGCAGGCCACGCGTGCATGCGAGCGGAGCTAGTATGTGTGCATTCGTGCGTATGAATATTTGGTTCATTACCGAACAACCACACATAAATAAAACACCAAATTTAATATTAGAAAATAATATAAATGTAATTTCATAATACGACAATATATATTATTTCCAAAGGAATGCAGGATGAGGACTCCAGCTCCTTCTTATCGTCAAAAACAAAGACAAATATCAATATAATGGATTGACATTCAGTCCAAATCAAGATTAAACTTCAACGTAAAATCATTGGTAATAATGCGTACACTCAACCCAGTTTACAATCAGTTGGTCTTATAGACGTTAAATAGTTTTTTCCAATAGTATATTGTGCATTTAGGGCGGAAAGTCATGTTTTCCTCTCCGAGGTGCATATGTTATTTTTTAACACGCCTGCAAAGGAAAGTTTGTATTTTGCTGTCTGATGAGCGGGAGGAAAGTGAGTACTTCCCGCCCTCGGGTGGAAAGTACTCACTTTCCTCCCGCTCCCGCACACTTTTCCTTCCGTCTGGGGCAGACTCCCCTTAGGCTGTAGCCGCAGAAATAGCCGGAAGCAGACGGGTCAAGATAGCGACCCGAGAGTTCATCGTAGATTTATTGAGGTGTCCGAGTCACCCCTATAACGAGTCCAACGTCGCAGCCTCTTTCCACATGTAGTCTGTGATAATACTATTTTCCACTCAATGTCAGCCTCGGAAAGCCGGGATTACCGGGATATTCGGGATATTTGAATACTACCCCTATCAACAATTCTCGTTGATCACTGAATCCCGAGGGAACTGACCAATGAGGGGTCAACAACTTTATTCGGTCCACTGAGTTGCGCTAAATCGCCTAGCAACGCCTAACAAGTAGGCCAACGTGTGGAGACACGCCACTCTCGTGTCAGGCGACATAACGCAAGCATTCTATATTATTCATTAAGCCTTTTGTATGTGCCATTAATAATCGATCTTAATCAATATATTGTAACGCCGTGTGGATTCAATCTTGGTTTAATTATATTTGATATACATTTGTCAAAACCTATCGAACTGTACAAGGAGAGTCGGTTTCCGAAGATCAAAGTAAGTAATTTGTCGCTCCTGTCTCTCTTGGTCTTCTCTGTCTCTTTTCTGGGTCTCTAGAGTCGAGCCTCTCCTCAATCACAAGGTAGAGTCACAAATGTAAATTCATTTATTTTCGAAGTTCAACAAGTTGTCAATCTTGGAAAATTGACTGACGCCCAACAGTAAGTTTAAAATAAATGCATTGCCGTGAGCCCCGGCAGCTACTGACCTAAGCCGCATCGAGTGAGATCTTTTGACGAAGTTACAATATTTCACTTAAATAATTAGAGTAGAAAAAATCTTGTCTCAAATCATTTGACCATCGTTAATCACATTGGAACCTTTCCAAGTACAAAATCCTTTTTCGAGGTCTCTGAAAATTCTTGCCACACTTGCTGATTCGGTTCGATCGACCTAGTATATTGTTTTACTAGTGCGTAAAGTTACACTTTTTCACACGCACATGTAACACATACTATTTTTCGTGGTACCTGCCGAGTTCACTGTTCGGAACGGTAGTGGGGGTAATGTGGTTGTTTTAGTGCACGAGTGCGTAGGACGAACGCGCTCGAAATTCACTTTACGCACGCTTGTGAACTTTGCGCACGCCGTGCGGAAAACAATAGCTTTACGCACACTAAACCGTTTCGAAAAGTGCACTTTTGATGCAGGTATCACAAAAAATATACTTCAAGTGACTATAGGTGCACTGCCTGACGTAGGCTCCCTTTCCATTGCAGAAATTTTGAAACTTAGCAGTGTATCCCACTAAGGGAAGGGGTTGTCATGAAAATCTCACGTACGATGAGAACCGAAGTGTGAACCATAAGCATAAACAGCATGAGTCATATTTGGAAGTGTCGCATATATGCGTCGTCTAAGCTCCAAGTGTTAGCATCAAGTGCGAGACTCACGACGAAGGTAGGGTTGATAAATACTCCTGTTGCCGTTCGTGAAGGGGAACTCTCCCATAATGGCATGAAGGAAAATCGAAGAAATAATTGTTGCGTGTGAAATTTTTTAAAAGGGACACGTTGAATATGGAATAGTATTACGAAGAAGAATTGAAAGAGTTCCGAATATTCCTCATTCTACTCCTATTCATAACCATAAGTCAGATTTCGAAAGGGGGTTATCAAAATCTTACAGCTATTCACGTGGTGAAAAAAGGCTTCTCAAAACAGTCAAAAATATATAATGCCAGCAAGAGCTTCTGAGGTACAATACGTCGCCCTTCATCATTTTTGTAGTTTCAACGACGCAAATGGCAGATTCCTCTTGACCTTCCGTCTATCCTTGATATGGTTGCCAAAACGTATTACATATTACCAGAATTATTTGGCGCACTTCTCCGATTAATTTGTGACGTTTTCAGGATTTTCGACTAAAAAATAAAGATATATTTTTCAACTAATTTTCACTGAAATGGGTGTCAGTCGATGAATTTTTAGTTTATTGAAAAGTTATATAAATTGGAATGATTCGAATTCTGCTGGTAACTCAGAGGTGTTTGAGTAAACTCTGCTTATTACAAGGGATAGGGAGGACGATACTCCATCTCTGGCCTAGTTTCTCCTCCACTTTCACACAATGAAAACACAAGATTTCTTATATAAACCACCAAAATATAATTTCATTTTGAACATGTAGATAAATTTTACAAAGAAAGAATTATATACGGTTTTAAAACCTCGTTATAGTCAGAAATAGGATAAAAATATCCATACAACGGATTAATCTATGACTGGACGAAATTATGTGACCTCAAAATACAACATATATCAATTATCCTTTATAATTACACTGAAAATTAAACAAAAATGACTAAACTTCAATATTTCAACCCGAATTAACTAAAATGAAATATAGAAAATTCATAAAGTAATCCTGGGAGTTGACTACAACTCCCTCAACTCGAAAAGACCCCAGACAAAGGCAGAACGAAGACGCCATAATGGACGCGTTTTCAAGAGAAGCCAAGACAGAGGACAATAATTCTCATTTTTAAACAATATTAATAATATTTCGGCTTGGCGCACCTGCCAAGATTATGAGAACGACGTCCTCCCAGGATGGACTACAGCCTTGACATAAATGACACCAATTCAAGAAAAAATAAACAAAATTAATACCATTCTGTGCGGACCATACTAATTTTGCGGCTACATCTCGCGTTAGCTAGGAGACGATTCTACCCAAGCGTGGGTTGAGTGGCTTGGGCTGGTTGTTTGCGGTGTCTCTTGGGGAGATTTTTCCCCGATGTATCTCGCACAATAGACTCGTCCAAACAGTAGACCCGGCTAAATTTTGTTGTTTTTAAGATATGTAGATTCACAAATAATTCAAGATTACAATATTTGACGAATATTGTTCATACTAATTTTCAACATGAAATTTTCAATTCTAAATAAATTTTATAGTGAAAATTCACTGTTTTTGGGTATCGCTCGTGTATCCCTCGCTGATTTCCTGCAGAATCGGTGCATCAGATGGACAGAAGCTGCCCCTCTGGTCGCTCATTGTGTCAGGGTACCCTGGACTGATGCCATTCCCATAGCAATGAATCCTTGCTTGAAGACACCTTTTGCTCCCAATTGAAATACATGGGTCTCGTAGAGGGACGCCATTGTCCAATACTTCCTTCTACAAGTCTGAAGGCGATGGTCTGGATGCTGCTTGGTCCCAAGAGATATTTCTCAGGACCTCCTCTTCTCGATTCAGGCCCTTAGCTTGGAGTTATGACCGTTGGAGATGGGAAAAGGGTATTAGAATTGAGCAGGAATTGGAATTTTTCCTTTCCTGATTCTCATAGATGGGAGAAGTATCCTAGACGTTATTTTTATTTAAATCTTGTCTTAGAAGAATGTCCTAGTCTTAATAAAAATTAGAATTTGATTTTTGTAAACGAAAATATTATTCAAGTCTGACGACCTGGTTGTCACAAATTCCTCGATCAGAAATTTTCAAAAAAAAAAAACCCTTCCACAATTTCATCAACATTTATTCAAAATACTACAAAATATTTTTTATATTAGACAATCAATTATTTTGCCACTGTAACCTCTTAATCACTGGCAGTAGCAATAGAGCCTCATATTGAAGTCATTCACGCAAGCACTTTGTGTCCCATAAGCATTGAGCCGGCTGATGGACCCCACGAGTTTATTAGTGCCATCTATTCCATGTCTGATCGAAGCTTCAAAAATTGCATTTCCCGGTAAAGTCTCAATGGTCATCGTAAAATCCGCCCAAGGAGAATTTGCGTCCTCCGCCTGCTTCCATATTTTAGCATTCATCACTTTTTTCATTTTGAGCTCAGCACACTGAGGATATTTCTTGAGCATTGAGTTTAATTCCTCAATGAGGAAAACAGTACTATTTCTCACTAACTCGTGATGAAACTCAATATCACTGGAAGCATGACACATACACCAGTGTCCGGGAATCCCTGCTAGATCACATGTTCTGTGCCCAGGAATGGGCAAAAACCAGCTGATGCCTCTAGGCAGAAACTTTTTATCCTCGAATGCGTTCATCATTCTCGTCCTTTCTCTTATCTGCTCCTCCTCAATCATTTCGAGTTTCAAAAGATCTCCAAGGGTTTCATAAAGATCAAACGGAGTTGTTAAACTTCCAGTGTTCCTTCGCAGATTTGCAAAAGCAATGGGATATCTCTCCCTCCACCATTTCGGCAATACTAAGAACACAAATGGTAGGCTCCCCTCCATTCTCCCTTGATACGTCTGCCGAAACTCTCCCCATCTTATTCCATGATCACTCATAACGATCAGTGCAGTATTTTCCATCAGTCTTTCTTCATAAAATTGATTAATGACCCTAGAATATGCAACATCCCCCAGCTGAGGATAGTTAAAAAAATCATGAGTTAGACTTGCCTGCCAGAAGAATGCGAAGTATGCATCTTTCGAAAAGGTTCTCGCCACTTTGGTTGAGTGACTTAGAAGGTTCTCGAAATTCTTGCGAGCACCAATGCATAAATGGGCATTTAATTCCCGGGTGTTGCCGATATCGTTTTCTGCGGCGACGCAGTAGGGGCGGAGGTAGTAGTCCGTTGGTGGTTTATGGAAGCCAGGTTTCAGATAGTTGAAGGTTGTCATTGAGCAGGCGTCTTCCGCAAAAATCGTGCGATAGCCGGAAGTGCTAAAATTCTTCCAGATGAAGGGGCAGTCATCGAAAGGTTTACTGGTGTCATTCCAACAAGTAGTCTGAAGCTCGGTTGTTGAGAGTCCGGTTAAAACGGGAACTAGGTTTGGGTAAGTATTGTCACCCACTTTATTGTAGCCAAGCATCTCAATAGCGGAGAGCGCTTCGAGGGTCTTCACGGTTTTCGGCATCATTCTGTGGAAGTTTAGGCGAGAGATCGAGTCAAGGCCGAGGACGAGGATGCTTAGTTTATTTGTTGTGACAGGCTTGGTGGGGAGAAAGTACTTTTTGTGCTTTTGTTTTGAGGATATTTTGCAGCGGACTTCCACTTCGGGTTTGTGGAGTACGAAGAAGTGGTAGTCTCGATAGATTCCGGTACCATCACGCCAACATTCCACTCGGATGAACTCAGCAGAAATGCGGGTGGATGTTTGGAAGTGGTGACAGCTCTTTTCCATTCTGGAATTGATAATTATTTATTAATTACGAATATATTTTGGGAAAGAGGAGGGGGGGGGTAGACTGACGATAATGTTTGAGTGGAAGGTAAATTATTTATAATTTCCTAAACATGATTAAAATAGATTCAAGAAAACGTATTGCAGTAAATCATTTTGAAAAGCCATATGTTTATATTTCAATACAGAAAAAAATATTGTGCTGAATTAAAAATAGACAATATCCTGTACAGAAGTAAAAAAATATGTTGGTGTACAGGCGGGAGGAACTAGTCAAGTTGATAATAGAAAAAATGATCAGATTGTAGCGCCTCGCTGCATGCCCGGATAGTGGTCGGACGGAGGTCACTGACCTCACACATATATGAACTTGACGTCATCACGGCCCCGGTATCCAAACATCCGACTACTCGTCAGCAGCCAGTCTATCAGCTATCGCCTTTACGAATATATTGAATTAATAATTATAAACCCTTCGCATTATGCTTCGGCGAATAAAGTTAGCTTAATGTTAATTCGCCTGGGTCGAATTTTATTAACGTCCCGACGAAAACATACCACGAATTCTACATTGGTGACCCTGACGTGATCTTTATCAACGTTTGAATGGGAATTTCGCGAATGCAACAAGTTCAATACAGATGCGCTTGTCTTTAAATGGAGAAGTACTCAGCTCAACCCCCTGCGATTTCCACCCAATTTTGTTTCGGAGAATTTACCAGTGCTCTGATTACCCGCACCGTACTACCTAATTAGTCTTATAAACAACAGTCCAATATTGTTTCCTGTAAAAAAAAACTCTATCATTTCCACTTTCCGGCAAACAATTGCGTTCCGGGCACGGTGAAAACTCCACGAGGTAGCTCACGCGTCATCGTTGTGCGCATACTCTCGACACTCTTTCAGTCATCCGTGAGCATGTTTCCGCCCTCTACGAGCCACGTGATAGTGAGTTTTACAGTAGTGCTGAATCTCTCACACTCACTGACACATTGCAGAGTACCCACATGAATGCAGTACAGTGTTAATATAAACGCAAAGACCGTTAACGACTTTGCCAGAATGTGAGCATTATTCGAGTGAAGAATTCACGAATTTCTTGTAATTCTCAAAATTCTTATATTTTAGTTTTGAATAATTGTTATTAATAACTCTGAGACAATGCCAGGTGATTCAACTGGAGGTGTCAACGGAGGTGAGTACACAAAATGTGCCACATCCGTATTTCAGAAAAAATAAATTCAGTGAGGAGTATTCACAAATATTGTTCACACAGCTGGAGAGCCAGTTCGCTCTGAAAATGGTAATATCAGAAGATGAGAAGTATAACTATACTGTCGGAGTATTAGACACCGATATCGCTGGGAAAGTTCCAGGCTCAATTCATTGCTCAATTCTCGAAATGAAAGGAAGCTAAAATTTGTCCGCTAGTTGACGGTGAATCACTAGGTAATCGTACTCCATCTCACCATTACAATCGTCTTAACTCTTTCGTTCCAGGTAGCGACAATAACATCATGAGGAATCGTAGGATGCCTCATCTGTGACAGGGAGTCCAACAGAGCCTAGTCACACTCGATCTGCCGCTGAAACGACTTGCTGAATAGGCTGGCGAGATGTTCAATATGCTAGGTGGCAACAATAATAATGGCAGCCAATACAAAGGTCGAGCTCTTGACGAGGCAAATTGCAGCCTCGCAAGGTAGCTTCAACAGCACAGGTCGAGATCTCGCTCATATACTCCATTCAGGAGGGCCCGACCAAGCAGTCGATCGAGGAGCAGAGTCTTTAGGGCCTGACTTACCAGCTACCATCACACTCGATTGTGTGGGTGTGTGTGTGTTCTTTTTTATTAAAGTCTGTCGGAGAATGTATTTATGGATCCCCATTTGAAGAAGGGAACGGGTGGTTTCCTCCTTCAACTGCGGTATGTCGGATTCGGATCTACGATCAATATCGACTAAACTCCTGTCAGACTTAATTCCACTAACCATTTATACTCTCGCGGGACTACCGTTAAGTATTCCTTCACGAGGGAGGTCTCAGCTATTTGCTTTTCCACGTTGTTTTCATCTAATGTACGTCCCCCTGTCCTGCTGAGGTGTTGGGTGCGGGAAGGAGGTTCCAGAAGATCTCTCAACTACGTTGCAGCCCTGCGCTTGCGTTCTTCACTTCTGAGCTCCTTAATAACTTCTGCTGCAAAGTTGCTGTTTGCGTCCCAGGCTATCTGTGATGACAGCATAATTTCTACTAAGTTCTCAGGCAAGACTTCCGTTTCAAGCATTGATTCCCAAGTATGCCGGATGTTACTGAAACGGGGGCACCTGAAAAACACATGCTCCAAATTCTCGTCCACTCCTGTGCAGACTGGGCACTCCGAGGAATCCTGATGTTTAAATTTATGAAGATACGCCCGGAAGCACCCATGTCCCGAAAACATTTGCATTAGATAGTAGTTAACCTCACCATGCGTGCGGTTTAACCAAACACCTGCCGGTGGGATTAGTCGATAAGTCCATCTCCCTTTGGTAGAGGTGTCCCACTCTAGCTGCCATCGTTGTAGACTATTACGCCTTTCTTCTGTACTGAGTTCTGTTGAGCTCAGTGCTCCAGATTTTCTCCGCTGATACAGAGACCTTCGCTCTTCGACCAATACCTCAATAGGTAGCATTTCGGCAATGACGCACACTGCGTCCTCGGACAATGTGCAGTATGCGCTCGCAACTCGCAGAGCACTCAGTCGATAAACTGGTGCAGCCTTTCGACGTGATTCTCGTAGCTGCAGTACCTCAGCCCAGATGGAGATGTAATAGGTAAGCACTGATGTGACAACCGATGACAGCAGCGCTCGTCTTCTTTGTTTAGGAGCTCCGATGTTAGGCATGAGGCGCGATAATGTGGATCTGACTCCAGACGCCTTGGCACCAACGTGCTCGGTTTGCTGCTTTAAATTGAGTCGAGCATCGATCATCACCCGCCAGGTATCGGATGAACGGCTGAAAAGTAATTTCGCAGGACTTGACCTGTAGCGATATTGTCTTTATTTTCTTTCAACTAGTAATCAGCACAGAATCCGTCTTGTGTTCTACCAGTTTTAGGCCCACTGTGTCCATCCAATCGCGGATCATCTTGAAGATCATGTCGAAGATGTAGTTGATCTTGTCTAGATATTTGCCCATGATGACTATAGCTACGTGTTCTGCAAATGCCACGAGTTTAGTTTCCCACTGTAATTTCAGTTTCAGTAGCCCATCATACATAATGTTCCAAAACAAGGGACCCAATACTGAGCCTTGAGGTACGCCTCCGGTGACTCTCTACTCCTCAGGACCACCCTCTATATCGTACTTAAGGACTCTTCCAGTGAAATAGTTGACCATTCTCCGTAAATATCCCGGTACGTTGAACTCCTTAAGAGCATCCATAATACGGTCCCACCTGGCCGAATTGAAAGCATTTTTGATGTCTAGTGTCGCTACTAAACACTACTTCTTCATGTCATTGAGCCATCTTTTCCCTGCGATCGCATCTCTGGCGATGTCCACGACAAGATTGATAGCGTCCAGAGTGAATCGGCCTTTCCGGAACCCATATTGGTTGTCGGCCAACAGGGGTTCGACTGCTATTTCTATTCTTTTATGGACAATACGTTTAAGAATCTTGCCAACGGTATCAAGCATGCAGAGGCGACGGTATAATGAGGACTCGTCTGGTGGTTTTTCCCTTCGGGAGTAGTACTAGTCTCTGCTGCTTCCACATGGCAGGAAAGGTCCCCCCTTTAGACACTCGATGTATACGTCCAAGAAAAGCTCCGGCATCGCGTGGATAGCTGACTTCAACGCGATATTGGGGATTCCATTTAGACCGGGGTCCTTGGTGTTACCCACTTTATTGCAAGCTTCCATCAACTCTTCCTTGATGTTTGCTGAAACCAGCATTGTTCCTCTTGTTCGCCTGTGCGAAGAAGCTCCGGTTATTGGGGGAATAACACTTTGACGATTTTTTCAAGTAGCACAGGGCACTTTGGCGAAGGTATTGGTTGACTTTTGAGTCTCGACATCACCACCTTGTATGGTTTACCCCACGGATCGCCTTCTACCTCAGCAAGAAGCTCACTCCAAGATTGCCTTTCACTGCACTTGATAGCTTTGCTGAGCTTTCGGCGTGCTTTTTTATATCTCATACCCAACTCCTCACAGTTTGACTTCTTACGGCCACGGTGGGACAATCTTCTGGCTGCGTTACACACTTTCCCTAAGATGGCAATCATGTAATTCTACCAATACATCGGTGGATGCAGGTTTGTGGTACGCTTTCTGGTCATGGTGGCACCGCAGGCTTCCGTCAGTTTCTTCATGATATTATCCGCCTTTTCAGTAGCATTGCTGCAACTGATCGGGCGGTCGTCCAGTGCAATCGAATAGGAGTCAGGATCGAAATTGCTCACTTTCCAGCCAATCCAGTTGGTCTTCTTAGGCGTCATGGTGAGTCTGTGGCAATTACGTGCCTCCCAGAGTATCGCACGGTGATCGCTTGCTGTGTAGATATCAGTTATTCTCCATGAACAGTTTTGTTTTGCAAGGGTGCTGCCCACGAAGGTAATGTCCACAATTGAGCTTGCCGCTCCCCTCATGAAAGTCGGTTCATCGCCGCTGTTCAGCAGGACCACATCCAACAATGACATAGCTTCCAGTACAGCTTGCTCTCTGATGTTCATTTCCTTATTTCCCCCACTCGACTGCCCAGGCGTTGAAGTCCCTGGCTATTGTCACGGGAAAGTGCTGCTTTGCATCCTCAGTCAGCCTGCATAGGAAGTCCGTGAATTCGTCAATTGGAAGGCTCGGTGGGGCGTAGCAGCTGTAGAAATAAATCCCATCAACCTTAGCCTTTATCATCCTGTATGCCATTATTGGTGGTACCCTGGAATGGACGATTCGCACAAGCCCAGATGGAAGTTTTCTTGCTGGCGTCAGTAATCCAGGATTGGGTGCCAAGATGTCGATATGGCTCCGAGATCATGACGAGGTCAAGTTTCTGCTCTCGCTCCGCTTGCATGAGTAAATGGTGCGCGTCCTCACAGTGATTGAAGTTGATCTGTAGCACCTTGCCGCTTTTCGGTTTATTATTGCCGTTTACTAGAGAGCTTCTGAAGTGCTTTCTTGTATACTGGGCATTTACTGCTACCAGCGACGTGAGTGCAATGCTTCGCGCTGCCTTTCTCGACGCACAATGCGCATCGGGCATCCTTCTCTCCCGCAGTGGCCTTATGATTAGCTCCTCCCCACTGAATACAGAGAGTGGACCGGTTCACTTCCCTTTTGCACTGAGTGGCGAGATGTCCATAATGCCAGCACTTGTAACATTTGGTTGGTCTCTCCACTACTTTAATTCTGCAGTTTACCCAGCCAATCCTGATCTAACCCCGGTCGCCCAGAACGAACTCCTCCGTCGACGACGGCAGTGTCACCAAGATAGTCTGAGTCCACCCATAGGCTTTGCGAAGAGACTTGACGGCGTCCAGCGGGATTTCGCACGATTTTTCCGCCGCTTCTTGCAGGGCTGCGTAAATTCCCTCCTTCGTTGTCATTTCATCGAGATCTCGAGACCTTCTTGTGGCCCTATACTGACAATCTCAGCGTCATCCCCAAGGAGTTCAGCGATGATTTTTCGGAGTCCATGGCCTCCATCTGGATTCTCCTTGGTGAGAATGATCAATAGATTTCCAGTAGCCGTTCTGCGGATCTTATCGACCGAGGTACGGACCTGATCATCAGGGAGATCCTTCTTCACCAGTTTGAGTATATCAGCATATTTCTGTTTCTCTTTTGGTCGGACAATCAGCGCATTGGGCTTAGTCACTGATTTTCGTGACATCTTCTTCTGCTGGGGCTGCTTCTGTTGTTGCCTTCTACGTTGCCTGCGTTTGGCCTTGTGGATCTCGCGATCGTCTCTAGTGGTGGATCCGTTTCCATTGTCGACCTCCATGTCCTTCGCTCACGTCTCAGTGATTGTGCGACCACGCGATGTTGGAGGCGTACACACGACTTCACGGTTCGAGAAAGCAAGACGTTGATGTAGCACTCTTGCCTCCTCTAAGGTTCTCAGCCTCTTGAAGGCACAACCAATGCTGGCTACCTTCGACTTGATCTCTTTGTGGACATTCGGTCTGGGTTGGATGAAATCATGTATCTCGTTGATGAGTCGTTCAAGGTGATCCCATCCCTGTATCCCCCTCATTTCAGCACTTGCATCCAGTGCGACCTGTTGGGCATGATGCCCGTTGCTCCCTCCTGCATCTTTATTTGGTTGATTTGCTAGATTTATCATGATAGTGTGCCCACGAGTACCTAGGGAAATAACTGTCCACTTCAACAGAGCCCCGGCTGCGGGAGTTGTGCCACTTAATACACCCGGGGTGCGACCTGATGCCCCAGGGAACACCGTTCGCGACGCCAACTACCTCTAGTGCCTTTCAGAGCTCGGCACGGTGAACACCTTGACTCTGGGGGGGGAGGCTGTTGTAGGGAGCCCACCCTGCACGCCACTTTTGGAGTTGGGCGTCTCTCCCAAGATGTCCTGAAAGGGATACGTCTTGGCTTGAACTGCTTCTTAGTTTGGGTATATCCTTTAAGCCCCTCCCCTGTCGACAAGGTCCTGCAGTTCCTGGGAGGTCTGTATGTGTGTGTTTTTTCCCTTCCGAGGTCTTGGGGCAAAATGTACCTAACCGCACGATAGTAGACAGTAACATGGAAGTTACTGTCACACCGTGTGTGGGGCCCTCACTCACTAAAACCACTTGACCCCGGGAATTCGTCGACCCTACTTTCCCTCGCGGCACGACCGTTAAGTATTACTTCGCGAGAGAGGTCTAAGCTATTTGCTCTTCCTCGCTGTTTAAGCTTATTGTACATCCCCATGTCCTACTGAGATGTTGTGTGAGGGTAGGAAGTTCCAACAGGTTTTGCATCTATTCTGCAGTTTTGCGCTCCTCATTTCTGAGCTCCTTCATGACTTGGGCCGCGAAGTTGCTCGCTGTGTCCCAGGCTGCCTGCGATGACAGTAAAATTTTCATCCCATTCCCAGGCAAGACCCGCTTTCCGAGTGCAGTCTCCCAGATACTCCGGATCTCGCTAAAGCATGGGCATGTGAAACACACGTGCTCCGCGTCCTCATCCACTCCTATGCAGGTCGGGCACTCCGGGGAATCCTCATGTCTGAATTTATGAAGATAGGTCCGGAAGCACCCATGTCCCGACAGCATCTGTGTGAGATAATAATTGACTTCTCCATGGTCGCGATTCAGCCAGACATGCGCCTTCGGGATTAGACGATGACTCCATCTCCCTTTGGTGGGGTTGTCCCACTTTAGCTGCCATCATTTCAAGCTGTTTCGCCTCTCTTCTATCGCTAGTTCTTCGGGACTCAGCACTTCAGATCTCTTCCGCTTGTACAGGGATCTTCGCTCCTCAGCTAGTATCTCTATCGGTAACATTCCTGCGATGACACACACTGCGTCCTGCGACACCGTTCGGTATGCACTCACAACTCTGAGGGCACTCAGCCGATAGAGTGACGCGATTCTACGCAGTGCTTCTTGCAGCTGGAGTGCGTCGGCCCAAATGGGAATACCATACGTGAGCACCGATGTAACCACTGAAGACAGCAGGGCTCGTCTTCTTTGCTTGGGACCTCCGATGTTAGGCATGAGGCGTGATAAGGTGGATCTGACTCCGGACGCCTTGGTACCCACGTGTTCCGCCTGCTGCTTGAAGTTGAGTCAAGCATCGATCATCACCCCCAGGTATCGGATGAACGCCTGGGAAAAAATTTCACAAGACCCGACCTGCAGCGTGATAGTCTCGATTTTCTTCCTGCTAATGATCAACACGGCTTTTGTCTTATGCTCCGCAAGGTTCAGACCCACTGAGTCCATCCAGCGACTGATTATCTCGAACGCCATGTCGAAGATAAGGTTGATCTCCTCCAGGTATTTTCCTACAATGACTAAGGCCACATCATCTGCGAATGGCACGAGTTTAGTCTCCCGTGGCATTTCCAGCTTCAGCAGCCCATCGTACATGATGTTTCACAGTAGGGGACCCAGTACTGAGCCTTGGAGCACCCCTCCAGTGACTCTATACTGCTCGGGGCCACACTCCGTATCATACTTGAGGACCCTTCCTGTAAAATAGCTGTCAACCCTTCGCCGCAGGTATGCTGGGACGTTGAATTCTGCAAGAGCCTCCATAATACAATCCCACCTGGCTGAGTTGAAGGCATTCTTAATGTCCAGAGTCGCTACTAAGCAGTACGTACTAAGCAGTACGTACTAAGCAGTACCTCTTCGTGCTGTTAAGCCATCTTGTCCCTGAAATCGCTTTTCTGGCGGTATCGATGACATGGTTGATGGTCTAGTGTGGATCGACCTCTCCGGAATGCTTCTATTGCTGCTTCTATTCTTTGGTGGACGACACGCTCGAGAAGTTTGCCAACAGTATCGAGCATATGTCTGTGTGTGAGTGTGTATATGTATATATGCCGTACAAATGTTGTTCAACGATATCTACTGAACAAATGAAGCAATGTGATTAATTTTTCAATCAATGTATTATCATGTAGCTCAGCACTGATTAGTTTATGAAGACGATCGCTTCAGCGGTTTTTGAGTAATTCGCAAAAAAATGTAAGAAAACGTCAAAAATGATGTTTTTTCCCCATATTCTTCTATTTCTTCAAGAGCAATGATGTGATTTGACTTTTTTCAATCGATGCGTATTAATGGAACTTGAAACTGATTAGTTTAAGAAGACGATGGTCTCACCGGTTCGTTAATTATTTGCGTAAATCGTGTGAAAATGTTTGAAAAGATGAGTTTTTCGTGAAAATTTGCGAATTTTACCCCAAATAACGATGGTATTTTTTTTTTATACAATCAGACCATCTACATGTTATTAACATCCCTATCTTAAGGGAAAACGATAGTGTAATCAACCCGAAATTCAAAACTGGAATTTCCATGATATGTCGCCGTTTCATGACCCCCAAAATCATTGAATTAGATTAGAATCATTTAATTTTGATTGGATACTGAGCAAAATCACCTCAACCGTTTTCGCGTTATCCGGATGGAAATGTCTAAACTTGATTTTTTTGCTAACTAGGCAGGACACGCGCGTAGCGCGTGCTAGCCCCATTGCATGAGATCAATATATGTCATTTTTTCAATTCTCATTCCCATGAAGTTTCTGTTCAATAATATCAACTACCTTGTGAACTGGTATATGAATAGTTTCATTCACTTAACCGATAGTTACAGAAAAATTCAAACCTAGCTGAATTTACCATAAACATTATGGAATTCTATTTTTGGATTGAAAACTCACATATGTTGATGAAAATTAGCCTAAATCTAATAATTCGGGAGTAACCTCCAAGGTAATTCAATAAACCGTGTTTTTCTCTCGTCTTCCCTTTCAGGTTTTTACAATTTATTCCTTTCCCACCCCCCAACCCCCTGTGCCGCATTCGCCGAATAACAAGGGAAAACCTCATTTGAGGGAAAAACTTCCACAGGTACAGTCGTCTCTTGCAAGACTCCCGCTCGACAATGAAATCGTGAGATTTGGAGTGTCACTAATTAATATATTTCCACCTGAGCATAAAATATCACTAACGATTTGAACAGAAACCGAGCAAATCTCGTCATTAAGTGGAAAACCATGAAAATTTGCAAAAAAAGACCCTGAAATCGCTACATTATCGCGTAGAACAATTGATTCGATGAATGGAATAGATGATATGGGGTATCAATTTGAAGATTTCGGGCCCTTCAAATTGACAGATGATTTATCCTCATAGATACCATCTACCGCCTCTACAAATGGCAAATACTGTAATTTATGGCGCGTGACATAACGTAAAAAGTAGAATCTATTTTCCGTAACTAGATGAAAATTTCATTGAATCAGAATTATCGTGCACAATTTCACAGGATAGTGAATGCTCTTCAACATAATATTCAGATATTTCCGTCTAGCCCACTTAGGTGCATCGGAAAATCCAACCAATATTAAATTTTCAAGTGAAAGATGGAAATTCAAATTTCGTCTGAAAATCTTACAAGTTGATGAAAAATTGACAACAAAGTGGAAAAATTAGACGTCATTTTGAAGTTTATTGAATAAGCGTTCTAAATAAGTACATACAGTTCATGCAAGAGGAGGAATAAATTGAGTAGAGAAACCAAAGAATGGAGCCTGGTAACGGTCACGTACATTTCTATGTTGGATATTAGATGAACAGAAAAATAGGAATTGTTCGGGAAGTTATTGGTTCGACCCTTAATGGGTCACACTCACTGCAGCCCACATGCAATGGGAGCGAGTGAAGCGAGCGACCAACAAGCCAATCCAATTCCAACCCGCCCGCAATGGGAGCGAGCGACCACCAACCCAGTCCAATTTTTTATTTTGTCTTTACTAGCGCCGCCGCGACCGCAAAGTTGATGCGTTTTCAGTATGCTTTTTCTCATTTTTTTCCTCCTATTTCTTTTTCAAAATTGATTATTTATCATCATCTTATTAAACTGAGTGTTAAAATTAATGGAGACAATGCTTATCGGTTCATCACCTGTTCAATTTCTATATTTCCATAAGTGATTCACTAATTCTGCATTTCAGTGCTCACGGAATGATGTTCAAACTATAATTCTCATCAAAATTCTATTCAGGGTGCAAAACAATAATTATCAAGGATGTACTGCACCCTGTCGGCCAAAAATCACGTCTTTTTCATTTTTCTGGCAAGTTATTGATCGGATTGACGTGAAATAATATACCGTGTTATCATTATTGACTGACTCACGAAGTTTCATGGTAGTGCAATCATTTTCTTGCATTTTTTCTAAAGTTTGGTGAATTTTCTGATCATGACATTGCAGATCATGAAATTTTGTACGTCATTAAGTAATGATAAAAACCAAAAACGGTATATTTTTTCACGTCAATCCGATTAAATATTTGCCAGAAACATTCAGATAACGTGAATTTTAGCGAAAAGGGTGTAACACATTGTGACATTGTCTGGTATTTCTAAAATATCAAGCAATGTGGAAAGGTGCGTGTTGAGACAACAAGTGACAATCGATGTAAATTCTTTAATCTCTCGAATATTCGAAATATATTTATTCCGGTTACTGCAGTAAACTCGAGATGATAACCAATGATAAAGGAAATAATTCGTAAACAGTACTTTCCTGAGAACTCTTCACCATTCAGACGCACGCAGTGCAGGGTACACCGTTACCTATTTGTTGTCCGGTGTGCTCGTGCTTGATCTAATTTATTCACTCTATATCTTTGGAGGAGAAGATATTATTCAGTAAAGAGAAAGATTTTCGAATTACTGAACAGTCTGTATTCTAAAAAATGGAACTTAACTAATTTTATAAACAGAAAAACAAATGATTTTGCTACAGGCGGGTCGTCACCCAAAATAATAATAATAGAAATGAATTAAGGCTAAGGTTCAGTAAGAAAAATAAAAAAAGAAGAATAATCAAAAATAATAATATTAATATTACAAAATGCCGGAAACTCCGGTCCACCCTACTCGATACAATCCAAAAGAATTAGGAAGCAAAGATATCTGTTGAATTGCTATCCGGAGAAACACCGAAGAGGCTTAGTCATTCATTTATTGATTCCCCAAGGATAATTGTAAGGTGAGCAGGTCCGTAGACACTACCTGGGCTTCCACGAGGTCTCTAACCCACGATACCAGCCGATATATGTCCTCTCTCTCCGTTGCGCCTCCGGAGAACAACGATACAAAGGAACGAAAATAAAATAATAATTCCAATTAATAATATCGCAGAATATACCGCTCGCAATAAATTATTGTATTTTGCTTCGGCAAGCACCGACTCGACGGCCACGCGGTTTTATCAAGATGGAGTCGATATTCTCTGTTCGCAATGAGATTCCTCCTGCCAGAGAAGCTGACAGGAGCATCAATGAGCCCCAAAATGCTTTCGTACTCGCTAATGACCCCGTCGCACCAATTACAATATTTTATATGTGCACACTCACTCTAATCACTCGTCCTGACCCAATATTACGCCTCGACTCCGTCCCTCCCCACGTGTTCGCCCGATGAATAGAATATTCGCCTGGAGATTCGTCTGGATATTTGCCGCCTGTATTTCGCCTCGAAATTGCCCTCAGTCGCCTCAAAAACATCCGGATAAGGTCCGGAGAACCTTATTCCCACCTCCGTTGTCGAGTTTGCACGAAAAGCTTCTTAATTGGACCCACACAATAGATACGAAAATTAGAGAAACTTAAAGCGATGCAAAGCGATTGACAGTAGAGATGGAAGTGATGATGGAGAAGGTGGAAGTGATAATCGCCCGCTCCGTCTCAGGCTATTCCGCTCCAATTCTCTCGGGCCTTGACATTGGCCCGAATTTGAATTATTGGCCAATCCTGGCCCCAATTACATAATATCGTCGGCCACGTGCTGTGCGGTGGCGCCTTCTATACCTTCAGGTGTGGATCTCCGAAGTCAGGTGGTATCTGACGTCTTTCCGGTATTCCCAATTGTCTCGTGCATGAGTCGATTGTGTTGTGGGTGTCACTGATTAGGTTGGGTGCGCCCGTAACTTGCTGCGCCCTGGTAGTGTGTTTCAGGGCCCTCGCGAGATCCAAAATCCTCCGGTTGACACCGTGTTGACATGTGTCCGTTACCCGAGAGTAAATAGGGGAACCTCTGGTGTTTTGGTGGTGAAATTTTTGGCTTCCAGACGGTGTTACTCGTTTACCAGGTCTGCTGATTATCCTCTCCGGTGATTAATGACCCCTCGATGATCAGGAAATGAGCCAGGACTCCTCGTTGACATTCTTAATCTCATTCGCTCAATCCCAATCATTCATAACCTTAGACTGTAGTGACCGGAGCGTGCGCGTATTATTTATGTTTAATTATTTATTTTCCTCACACGTCCAATCGAGGATTAAAACGACTCCACTTCGTCACAACATCCTTAATGTTCTCATAATTAAGAATTTTATAGTGTTTGCAACCAGTTTTATTCTCCTTCACACCTTTACAAAAGCATTTAATTATTTTTGCTGGAAAAATTTCATGACGGCTTCTGATGCTCCTTTGCTAATTCGGAGTATTTTCTTTTCATTCATGCTCTTTTCGACAATTTTTTTCGACGATGCTATGAATTTGCAACTTCGATGAATTATCCGAAATTTTTTCAAATTCTCCATGAAATACCGTAATTCTCGTGAATTTTGCTTGAACAGTTTGGAAATTTTTGTGAAATTATGTTCTCAGATCTTTCAAATTATGTAGTTCTTCCCCATTTGAATCAGAGTGTAGGGGTCACGTGATTCCGGCACATCAGTTTTATTTAGAAGATTCCGCATTTTGCTATCAATTGTTGTCCCCATAGTTTATTCAAAAATTTTCTAATATTTGAAAGATGCGGAAAATTTCCTCAAATTTTCGAGAAACTCGTGCTTTTTTCTTTTTTTTTTGGAAAAACCTGATAATTGTTTGAAATTCTCTTGAAAGCTCCCAAATCATCTTACATTTAGAAAGAAACCGACCATTCTGTGATTTTTGGGGGAACGTGTAAACTTCCTAAAAATTCCTATTGGGAACTTGGGAGATGGGGGCGGGGCGTAGGTCGCCGATCCTACTTGCACGGGTTCACATTTTCGCCACTCGATAGTAGCTCCTTGGGAGAGATAGGGGTCGCAACCTACTTACATGGGTTCTTATCCCGTCCGATAGATAGAGTATTCGAGTTCTAGACTTACTAATAATTGATATTTATCCTATTGGAGATAGATTTTGTAAACAAGTTGGAACACATCGTCATTAATTTCCAAAAATTATCCGTTAATGAGCATTTCTTAGGAATTGGATCTTCTCTAAAAATTTTATATTTCTATTGGTATTAACAGTTTCAGCTTTGCATTATTTTCTCAGTCAAGCTGAAAGGCTCATTTTCCGTATTCGCTATCGCTGCGGCGGCCGCGACGTTGATGCCCTTTCATTGTGTCTTTTTTTCATTTTTGCTTCCAAGTGGAAGCTTTGTAATCGTTCAAAACTAAGTTTCCAAATTTTTGTATCAGGGTAACTAAATATGGTCTGAAGTATCTAAAAATATGAATTTTAGATGGTGTCTGTGTTACATCGTAACACCTGCGAAGGTTTGAGGCCGCGTTCACATGCTGGCGACAAGCGGTAGCAGCACCTTACTGGCGTCGTTTTCGCTAGTATGTGCTCGCGCTGACGGTTACAGGTAGGCGACAAATGGTGGCAACACCTCTCAAGCACTTGCTCTCGCTGGGGTGTATGCGCGCCGACGGCCACTATGGCGTCAGTTAGTAAAAACCCGACACTGAAGCGTGTGTGGATTGCTAATAAAAATCCAAAATTTACCGAGTCATCTCGACTGTAAACTCAATTGAAATTCAAAGCAAAGTGGCTATGAATTTATAACAAAACAAACGAACAATCAACGGCACGAAATCACACGTTTTCGTGTCTTCACGTGGCCCAGAAGCCACGATCCCAAAGACGCAATCCCAAGAAATTGCGCCAAACAACCCCCAAATTAGCCTGCGTAGTCAAAGTATTAGTGTAGGTTCAATATTTTGTATGTGTGGACGCGTGCTAGCAAAAAAATGTGCTAGCTAAAAAATACATTCTGTGGGGGTTCAGTTCTGGAGTAAGCCAGGCCTACACGTGTGTTCACACTCCTCCTAGTTTGTTTGAAGTAATTGATTTACAGTCTCGAGACTTGTGTGGTACATAGGCATTTTCGATTCAGAGCCATACTAGGAGCTCTACCAGATAATAAACAAAAGTTCTACTGGACGTTTACAGTGGCAATTTTGTGTGTTTCCGAAAGTTGAATAGTTTGAGGTTATTTCAAAACCTGGGTATGCATAGTGATGATACTGATATATAAGATCCCGCTGTTGACTCACCGACTTTATCGACAAGTGATACCTTCAAGGAATTGGAAACTACCCAAATTGAAAACACATGTCCACAACAGACTCCTAACCTCATTCCAAACAACAACATCTCCCTCAGTATAAGCCCCAAGTGGACTGACATCTGAGCACACCCTAGAAATACCTCCACTCCTGAAAAGAAGGATACAAATGCACACAAAAAAAGAGAGATGTCACTCCTTTAGCTAGTTTTTTAGGGAAAATCCCAAGACAAGGAGCGATTCATTAAACTCTCTTCGTGATCTGAGGAAAAAGAGGGAGCAGGAGAATCGTGAAATAACACCCAAGAACAAGAAGCTAAAAGAATCCTTCTCCAGTTTATTTAACCTGAGTGACAAGTTGAACCGCTCAAAGAGTCACCCCAGCATGTCTTCTATAAAATCTGTGAACGAGGAAGTACATCCCAGCGGGGTCAATCAGCTACCGCCTCCCTCTATCGCACTTCCCCAGAGCTCTCCTCTCAGCAATCACCCACAGCTGACACCTGCAATCCCTGCAATGAGCCCGCAGCAAATCGATGGTCTTATTGCAACTGGTCAAATTGGCGTAGTATTGTCTACAATCCTCTCCAAATTGTCCGAGATTTGCTCTCAATCCCAAAGCAGGTCTGTAGCCCTGGAAAATTCGATGCGTGAAGGGAACAACATCATGAGTCAACAGCTCGCTGATCTCAATAATTCAATAGAGAAAAGAGACTCATGGATTAAAAATAACTTCGTGGAAATCGATAAAAATATGAAAACTATGGAAGGAAAAATAAACGAGCTTAAAACGGATAAGCTTTATGCTCCATTAGCTCAAACGGTTTCTACCTTAGAAAATTACCCCTCCAGCTCAAACCCTGCCCTGGCCAGGGAACTTGTCGTCCTGAAAAAACGTCTGGAATTTCATGAGAGAGCCGCAAGAGCCAATAACATCATCATCAAGGGGTTGGATTTCGCGGGCTCACCTCCCCTCACGATAGTAAACGAGGTGCTGATGAATGAATTCGATATCAATCTGGGGGCATGTGAGGGCATGTGAGGTTAAGCTCATGGGAGAACGTAATCAAATTACTTTGGTTAAACTCCAGGACCGCGATATCAGAGAGTTGATTCTAAAACAAAAAGGCAAATTGGGGAAGGGCTCATACTCGACGGTTTTCATCGAGCCTGACCTCACACCATACGAGAAAAATATCTATCATACTATTAAACTGGAGGCCAAAAAGCTGAGGGATCAGGGCAAAGACATTAAAATTGGGTAGAGTAAGCTTAGAATTGATGGAGACTGGTTGTACTGGAACCATTCCACGGCCCAGCTGGAGAAAAGAGTCCCTCCTGCGCGCGCACGCTCACCGAGGTTTCCAAAACAGGGAAATAGCGGTAACCCCACTACAGGTTCTCCAAAAAACTAGAAAAGCTCGTGGTTACATTCTGGAATGTCAAGGGAATGACAAACATCACAGATAACGACTTTAAAAATAACCCCCCAATTCTATGTTTCTCTGAAACGATGAAAATATCTGAGGCCAAGCACTGTATCCCCCCTTCCCTCAAAGATTATTTTAGCATCTAGTCACTGGCAACTAGGAACAAAACGAGAGGACGAGGAAGTGGAGGATTATTGTGCCTAGTAGACAGAAAACTAAGCCCAGAGATGATTGAAGTAACACCATGGTGGATTTTTCTTAGAATTCGCACTCCACAATGGAATGCTATTATCGGGTCTTTCTATTTCAATCCAAACCTTGACCTGGAGCGTGCATTAGATATTCTGCAGCAAACACTGATGGATCTACAAGCCAACTACGAAGATGATGTTATAATTCTGGGGGGGGGGGGGGGATTTCAACTCGTTGATCGCGGAATCAGACGACAGTCTCCGCGATGAAATTTTACAAGGTTCATCCTTGAACCAGAGCAGGCAGTGTTTAGAGGCAAAAACTGATGTAAGGGATATGCTTCTACTGAACTTCATGTTGGATAATGACTTTGTGCTTATTAATGGCAGATCTAAAGGGGATACTCCGGCCAGATTTACAAGCTCCAAGGGTGTGAGCACCTTCGACCTGGTCTGGATGAATTCCGCTAAACTGGAGTATGTGCGTGACTTCTACGTCTCAGCTGACCTCTTTGGTTCTGACCACCTCCCTATCAATCTTGAGCTCCTCACCAGAATGACATATACCCCGGAGCGAAACAGTACGGGGCCGAGAAAAATGCCCCTTTTACAAGCTTCTCTCATGAGATGGGCCAGTGAAGGATATGAAAGTTATGCGCACGAACTTGACTCGACTCCTAGGCTCTTTCTAAACTTTCTTGACAAAAGTGTCGACGATATCAGCAACAATTACCGAAGCAGCGAAGAACTCAGATATGGTTAAAATAAGGAGGGTGAGTGATAATTTTAATAAACCAAGAAATAACTGGTACGATGAGGAATGCGTACAGCTGAACAAAAAATTGAGAATCCTGGGAAAAAAAATGGTGAAACTCCCTCAACCTGGGGGGATGGCTCTGGAGTTCGACAGATTCAACAGACTGTACAAAAAAACCATAACATCCAAAAAAGATATATTGAAGAAAAGTATTATGGACAAATTCGCCAACATTAGAGACCCTGGGACTTTTTGGGCAACGATTAAGAATGCTAAAATTAAAGCGAAGAGAGTCAACCACATTTCCCCCGAAACGTGGAGTGACTTCTTGAGGAGAATGTATCCCTTGAGACAGACTTTCCCTATTGACATCCTGGGAGATGCTGACAACTGCTTGGATTCTGAAATATCGATCGGCGAACTTAACTCCAGCCTTAAACAATGTAAACCTGCAAAGGCACCTGGCCTCGATAATATTTCCAATATGTTTTTCAAGTCTCTCACCCCGGAATGGAAACAGTATCTGCTGGCTTTATTCAATAGAATTTACTCCAGTGAATATGTCCCCGAGTCCTGGACTGAAGTGGTGCTGTGGTGCATGATACACAAAAAGGGCGATCTTGGTGACCCACTCAACTATAGAGGAATTGCCTTGGTTAACAACATTACAAAATTTTTTACTCAAATCCTGAACGAGCGTCTTTACAACTGGGCTGAACAACATAATGTTATTCCTGAAGAGCAGGCAGGCTTTCGCAAGAAGAGGGGAGTGATGGACAACATCTTCGCACTACAACTGGCTCTCCAATCAAGACTTCGTCAACAGGGTGGAAAAGTGTACGCACTTTTTGTAGATTTCCAGAGAGCCTTCGACTCAGTCTCACATAATAAACTGTGGACTAAACTGCTGATGCTAGGGGTTAGCCCTAAATTGATACGAGTCATTAAAAACCTGTATGACAGAGCGAAAATTCGAATTAGAACTTCAGAGGGTTCCTCTGACAGTGTGGACGCTAGTGAGGGAGTTCTTCAAGGTGAGAAACTTAGTCCTCTCCTTTTCAATTTATATCTGTCAGACATAGTTGCTTTCTTCAGATCACGGGGAGCTGTTGGGATTGACATTGACGTACTTAACGACCTTATAATGCTGCTCTATGCAGACGACCTAGTCATACTCTCACATAGCTCGGTTGACTTAAAAAAGAAGCTGAGGATACTTGAGGAATTCTGTGATTCTAACTAACTGACTGTTAATACGTCCAAAACTAAAATAATGGTTTTTCGTAGAGGTGGGCCCATCTCAAAGGTCAATCATGATTTCATGTATAATGGAGAGACTGTGGAAATTGTAAACAACTATGTTTACCTTGGAGTGACGTATACCAGCTCAGCGGTGGGGTCAACCCCCACTAAAATTCCAGTGAGGAAAACCTCAGCGGCCTCTTCAGCTGCTCTGATTCTACTTGCAAGACTAAACGCTGACTCCTGGACTGGAATCAGACGATTTTACAATAGCGTAGTGGCCTCCACCTTATTCTACACAGCCTCAATATGGGCACTCAGGGACCTTCCGACTCTGGAAACTGCTCAGCTGGGTTTTCTGAAAAGGGTCCTTCATCTTCCGAAAAACACCCCAGGATTTGTTATCAGACTTGAAACTGGTATAGATCACACCGCTTTTGAAGTTATTAAGCAAGCCCTGGGGTGGATATGTAAAGTGTTAAAGATGGATGACAGCAGACTACCGAAGATCTGCCTTCTCAGACAAATTGCCCTTGGTGATGCCTTACCGGGTGCTCTCGAGTCCCTGGATGAGACTTATAGCTGGGTACTGCAGCTCAAAAAGCTACTGGCTGGCCTTGACTGCGAGGACATCTGGTTAAATTTATCCTGGATCCATTGGGAAAATAGAATTTCATCCATTCTAAGCAATCTGAAATCCGAACTGATGAGACGTGATCTGGAGAGATACCAAGCATCTTCGATAATTCAACTGAAGATGCATCGATCCCTGGACGACAATTTCAACAGTTTCTACCCAGAGAGATGTAACTTGGAATTGGTAAGAGTAAAAGCTCAGCTGAGGATGCTCAGCAAATACTCCAAGAGACTTTTAATTAGTAAAACTATGTACTCCTATGACTCCAACCAAACCTGCACCTCTTGCCTTTACCACGAGAACGAAACCCTTGCCCACATCATTCTTCATTGTCCTTATTACCATCCCTTTAGAGAGCATTACCTAGGGGCTCACATTAACTATAATCTCGAAGAGGATAATGAGATTCTGTCGGACCTACTAAATAGAAATGACTATTTCACCATGAGAAACTTATACTGTTTTGTCAAAAAATGTTTTCAGCTCAGGCCCTCTGACGCTAATGACTGATTTTCTATTAATGATTATAACTTCTGTAGTTTATATAAGACATATGTATAGACTATATTTTATCTCATCATCTCCACTGTACCTGTGTCCAAGCGACTATTGAAGACAAAATCTGTTAAATTATCTTATTGACAATCGCTTCCTTGGCATAAATTCGTCAAATTTCGCACTCTTTCTAGTTCTGTTTCTTCGCTTCTATTTCTTACTTTTCTTTACATGTGTTTGCCAAAACCCTGCAGGAGTGTGAACACCCCTCATATTGTTATATTTTGTGTTTAAGCTGTAATACACCCTCCTGTAATTTGATACCTTGTATCACGAGCAGTAACTAATAAATAAATAAAATAATAAAAAAAAATACATTCTGTTATATGTATGTGTGTGTGAGCCCACGTGTGACACCGCCATTCGCAGTAAATCCTCCAACTTAGTGTATTGATAATAAATCTGGGTTTTTTATACCAAAAGGCTTTTTCCCACAAAACTGTGTTCTTTCTTTTTTTTACATAATTTAATGCAGCTAAAATACCACCTAAGGTATGACACCCTTCAACGTCATTGCAGTCTGTATGTATGCGCTGCATCTTTGTACTGCATTGAGAAAGCATCGAAACAATCTTTATTATACCACATATGACCTCCATACGACTCCCGTATGACCCCAGGCGATCCTCATATGACCCCATATGAACCCCATATTGCCCTATATCATCCCATATGAGCCCATTATGACACCATATAACCTCAGATAACTTCCAAATGATCTCATATAACCCCATACGACGCCGTACAACTTTTATATGACCCCATATGACCTAAAGCTTCATATTGCTACTATGCAACTTAATAAATACTTATGCTGTTTTCATCACATTTGCACTTCATCGAGAAAGCATCAAAACAATCTTTTTGAGCCATGATTTCATGGATATGATTGTTAATTTTTCCAGTTTATCATGAAAAAAGTGAAAAAAGAAATCTCACAAACTATATGCTGTAAGCTTAATAGTGATAGATGCGATCCGCATCATATTCTGAGAGAATCAAGAGGCTGTAAATAAAAATTTTTTAAGCCACGATTCATTTCATTCTGATAGCAATTCTTGGACTGAGCGTCGAAAAATCAATTTTTGACAAAGTACCAATATTTCACAAACTCTATGAATAATTCAACTTTAATTAGTGATTAGTGATTAATGGTTTTAATTAGTTACTTTTAATTAGTAACTTTCATTGGTGTTGATGAATAGAGCCTATTAATGTCTATATCCATGGAAAAATTCATGAAATTTCACGAAGCTCTGTAACGTGACATTTTTGCATAGAGGTTAAAAATGTCTATTACCTTTGCCCTTCTTTCCCTGAATCTAGTTAAACTGAAAAATTCAAAAATCTATGGGCGCCAGGTAATTTTTAGCCGGAATTACCAATCCGGAGGAGTCTACAAAATCAGTTCTAACTAATCCGAAAACCTCTAAAACGTACACTAAAAGGGAGAAAACTAGATTGTTGGGGAAAGGTAACGGTCCTCGGTTCGCTCAGTGTGCTAGGTTGTGGAGAGAGGAGTGGATTTCAGGTGGAAACGGGTTAATGCGGCGGTCAAAACTACAAAACAAAAAAAAGAGCGAGACCGACATTGTCCTTACTTGTTTCACTATTGAGATTTTTCAAAATAAAGAATTTACATAATCTTAAATAATGGTCTTACCAAAAAAAAGAAAGAATTGCAATAATAATCAGCCTTCTTCTAACAAACGCAAATAGTAAATTGACTCGAAATATTTGGTTCTGACAATAATACATTATCGATTAACTCGGCTACAAAGTGAGGTCGTCAAATCCCTCAAGTGGTAATATGAAAATATTCGCTAATTCCGAAATACTCGGGAATTCCGAGAACTGGGGGAAAGGTATGCGAATCCCCCTGAGAGTGAAAGAGAGAGGACATAAATCCAGCGGTATACGTATAACGTACTGCGGGAAACTAAAAATCCGAGACAACTAAACTCGCCGTAGCGGAAAACCGGTAGAGTCAAATTCGAAAAACCCAGAATCAACTTGCTCAGGAAGGTCTAGAGAAGCTCATGATAATAAAATTATAAATTTTGAATCGTTGGGAGCCACTCCAGGTTGATTTACATCCGGAGGGAAATCTTAACGAGAAAATACTCGCGGGAACCGAGAGCCGCAGCTTGTAGGCGCGGACAAATGTTAGCGGGGTGCCGTGAGGGGGAAGCATTCATGGGGAATGCTCGAGCTGCTCTACGCAATTTATACGTAGAGGGAGATAGAGATACACCTCGCCATAGGAGCGAGGGAGAGAGAAATAGCCCAAGTCGAAAATCTTCAGATTTCGACTGGGAAAATACATAATGTTTCCACTGGGGACAAAACCCACTCACTGAACCCGAAAATCACTTCAAAAATATAGCCGGGGTAAACCAGAAGTCCCAATAAAACAACTCGGCACCGACCCGATTCGGGTGGAATAACCGATTGAAAATCGGAGTGACACACGGATAAAAATGCGGAATATCCCCTAAACCTAAAAAATTTGTAAATTAAGAGGCCGAACGAGGGATTGTTCGAAGGTACAACCCACTCCACCCACTCCACTCCACTCGAACCCACTCCACGTGGCTGAGACTACGAGAGGGAATCCACCGCGAGGGGGAAAAACCGACATCATTATCAATGGCTCGGATAAAACTCAATTTCCACCGTAAAACTCACTTTCGGGAACTTCTTGGTGACGCGACCCTTCTTCCTCACCATCTCGATTCCAAAGCAATGTCCGGGTTGTACTGTGTCCTGGGCACTGTAATCCAGGTCCATCCATTACTTATGCATCTTCACTTGACCGTGGTCAATACCGAACTGATTTTCGGGGGTCAGTATCGCGTGTCACTGTCCCGAGCGAGAATTCCGGCCAATGAGGGACGACCCCTGATTGGCAGAGACTCGTAACTATCAAAGGCGTAAACCTTAAGGCAACCGGCGAATTACCTTGGGAAAAGCAGTGGCGTAACTGCTAGATCCTATACTCCGGTCTGTCTAAAACACTTCATTAAAAATAATCAACTAAGTCTGAGCCGAACTGATGGACATTCGGTTAATTACTCTAGATTTCTTGGCGCCTCCCACGGGTCGGTTCTGCGTGATTCACGGGGTCATAATGAAACGAACCACTGATCAAAATTTTGCAAAATCTTTAGCCTTAAACACTAACCTATATGCAGTCTGGCAATTCGCTGGGGACAATGACTGCTCTTGTCCCAGACGACCTTCCACCATAAACCTAAAGATAACCAATTAATCTCTACGTGAACTCCAACTAAAAATGGAGTGCCAGCATTTCAGCTCGACCTAGTCGATTTCTCGTAAGATTTGAAAGAGTTAACCCCATAGAAATTATCGGATGACTCGTAACTTTCTTCGCGATAATTCTATGGGCTCTCAAGAGCGCGTAATTATGCAAATTGACGAACTTCAAAACGTACTTAAATCTCGAAATGATATAAATCAATAATAAAAAAAAGGAAAAATCCCCAAAATATTACCACTTTTTTTTTTGGGAAATAGCTAACCGGAATCGCCTAAAATTGAACCTCGCCATAGCGGGAAAACTAGCTGAAGTCCTCAAACAAAAGGAAATCTCACCGAAGCGGGAAAACTTGAACCTCTCTCTCACACTTTTAACTCACGGATCGGCCTTATGTCGCGGGAGTAGATTTTTCTCAGGTTGTATGAGTGTCCCTAACGAACATCCCCACATGTTCATTACAGCTCCTATAAAGAGAATTGCGAGAAAAAAAATTGAAAAAAAGTGCATACACATACATACATACATACATACAGACACCATCTAAAAATCGCATATTTAGACTTTTTAGCCCATATTTAGTTACCCTGACACAAAAATTTTGAAACTTAATTTTGGACGGTTACAAAGCTTCTGTTCGGAAGCAATAATTGAAATAAGTACACACACATACATATGTATGTATACTTCTTTTCAATTTTTGTTTCCGCAATTTTCTTCATAGGAGCTTAATGTATTTATTTATTTATTTTTCTATTTCATTGCTTTTATCGAAGTAGTTCTCGATTTGAAACCCCTCCTCCAGCCTGCCTCCCCTCCTTTACTTTTTCTCTCATTGTTATCTGCGGTATCATGGTCGTCTTACTCTTAGCTGTGCCCCATTCGAGCTAGGACTGCACAGGAAACCATGTTTAACCCCAGTCGCACAGCCGGCCGATTGTGCAGTGCCCTAATGTATCCATCTGTCACACCGACACTAGATGGAGACACTAGGCCGCTACACCGTGCCTACAGGCCGTAATTTTTGTGCGAGCGAGGTGTTCCTAAGCGGTCACCCATCCAAGTACTAACCCAGCTCAACGCTGCTTAGCTTGGATGTCCGCCGGAGCAACACCTCACCCACCTAACCATTATAGTCGGTTGGAACTTGATGTAATTTTATCACTTTTTCCATGGATATAGACGTCAATAGGATCTATTCAGCGACACCAATTAAAGTTGATTTATTGATAGAGTTTGTGGAATATTGGTATTTTTTCAAAAATCGATTTTTCGACGCTCAGTCCAAGAATTGTTATCAGAATGAAATGAATCATGGCTGAAAAAATTTGTATTGATAGCCTCTTGATGCTGTCAGAATATGATGCGGATCGCATCTATCGCTGTTGAGCTACAGTATATAGTTAGTGATTTTTTTTTCTCATATTTTACATGATAAACTGGAAAAATTAACAGTCATATCAAAGAAATCAGGCTCAAAAAGATTGTTTCGATGATGCAAAGATGAAGAAAACAGCATAACTATTTATTAAGTTACATAGTAGCAATATGAAGCTTTTGGTCTGTAAAGGATTTTTGCCGGTGCTCCACCAGCAAATATCCCAAACTATTTTGGGCATTTCTTCTATCGCTCAATTAAGTCGGGCGCCAGCTGGATTTTCACGGAAAATTCAAAGGTAAACCGGCCTCAGAGGATAACTCGTCTACCCTGAGGACTTTTCGTGGCGGGGCTAACAATGCCGAGCCAGCGTCAGCGTAAAACGGTAGAGTGGGCAAGGTCCACCATACTAGGAATATTTCACTCGATCGATCCTCGTCTTTTCAGCCGAGAGACTTCGATCAAGCGTATCTTTTAGGAGCCATTCCTCCATGTATCTGTCGCCGAGGATGTTTCCATTCTTTGGACGTATTCCTTTCCTCTCCAGAGTGGCTCAGCTCTGGAGAAGTCGACCATCACTTGCGAATCCTTCTCACCCCTTGAAGCGCCGAACACTGAGAGGCAGGCGTCTCTCTCTCTCTCTCTCTCTCTCTCTCTCTCTCTCTCTCTCTCTCTCTCTCT
>NW_021680445.1:257313-268739 GCF_001412515.2 Diachasma alloeum | reverse complement strand
CTCTCTCTCTCTCTCTCTCTCTCTCTCTCTCTCTCTCTCTCTCTCTCTCTCTCTCTCTCTGTCCCTCACCCTAACCATTTTTGACTCATTGGTTTTCGTGTTGGTAAAACAGTTTACCGTAACGAGAAAATCTCGTTACAGGTCATATGGAGGTCATATGTAGCAATGTGAGAGGTATATGGGCTCATATATGGGGTTATATGAAGTGATATGGATTCATATGAGGTTCGCATAGGGAGTGTATGAGGTCATAGTGGAGTAATATGGTATTATATGGAGGTCACACGGGGTCATATGGGTGTCACTATTCAAAACAATGAAAAATAAGAGTAATAAATTTCAAAAATAGAGAATCTATTCGGAAGCATATTTCTAATTTGTTAGCAATATAAACTATACCCATTGTCACGAAGGTCACTTAAACACCCGGATAACTCAAGAGAAATAATGATCAGAAATAAAGTAACTATTAAATTACATAGGAGAGCGTACCCTCTCTCACTCTTTTACCCGTAGTTTCCTTGAAATGTATAAATAGTAGTGAATAAACTATCCCGGAGCCAGGGGAGAGAAGATCAACAGAGGAAACTGTCACGGAACCCCATGTTTTGCAAAAATTGAAGGGCAGGAACCGAATGAAGCATTCTCGATAACATTGGCCAAGACAGTTCGGAGGTGGAGAACTGGCAGATTCACAGAAATGTCTGAGCAGAGATGAAAAGACCTGAAGGTGCAACTCCAGGAAAGTGAACTCACGTCGTCAATATTTTGACGGGAGATGTTATGTCGACGGATCCAAGAGCTAGTGGCATTTAGAGGCTTCGCAAAGATGGAGCCGCAAGGACCTTCACAAGAGGAAAATGGTTGGAGGAAAAATCTGGGATTTTTCGTCATTGGCGAATGTTAATTAATAGTCAAATATGAATGAACTGATAATTGGCTCACTGGCACTTGGAACAGCTGTGAGGTCAGTAAAACGGGTACTGACCGTGACGGCGTGAGGATCAATGTAGATCAAGTAATCGAGAGAAACAAATCTCTTCCACTCACGTGAGTAAACATAACGAAACTACGTATGTGGCAGAGGACAAATTGTATTTGCGGAGATCGTGTGAAAATTGAACAGTCCTCGCGGAATAAATAGTGAGAAAAGTAGTGTAGAGTTGAAAATTATTTTTACTACAATAAAGTTAATAACTATATAGCCGAGTTAGTGGGAAAATCATAGGAAACCCCGGAGTGTCACTGGCTTCTGTAGTGTCGCCATTTTGGCCATTTTGGGCCAAAATTGGAAAATTAAAATTAGAATAAATTTCACTCATCGATACCTGAGCGAACCTCAATTGATCAGGAATAATAATTACATCGAAAATTAGCGAATATTATAAAGAATTGGGTAAGAGGAATATTTTTTGTATTTAAATTCATTTTGAGTTATATTTTTGCTAATTAGGAAACCGGGACATGAGCGTTGTGATTTGGAGTGGAAGCGCGGTGGTTTGAGGGACGCCTCAAACACACACATTTTGTATCTTTTCTGTCTTAAATATTTTCGTTGTTTTCCATCCTCAATTTGATTTGCAACAATTATTTAGTTTTAAAAGTCCCGAACAGCAATTAAAATTACTGAATAAACATAATTTTTCTTTTGTTAATTGGAAAATATCTCTTGATTTATTGGCTCCAATAATATAATTAAACTCGAACAGATTTAATTAGCGAACGGTAATTAGTAAAATAATAATTCTGATAGAAGTTGATAATACTTTGGCCCGGTCAATAATAAAAGTATAAATAATAATAATTTAATACCAAAAGGCATCAATTGTGGAAAATCCATCTTGTACGTGATTTAAGTCTACAAGACCGTTGAAACTGGATTGTTTGGGAAAGATAATTGGTAATTTCAGTAAAGTCATTAGTTTAATCTGGTTTCAACATCACACCATATACAGAAAATGCGATTATCCACTCGTTTTCCTTGTGTTTCTTTCAAAAAATAATGATTCATCAGTGTCTTATTATACTGAAGGTTATGATTAATGAAAATAATGCTTATCGGTTGATCGCCTGTTCAATGTCAATATTTCAACGAGAGATTCACTAATTCTAAATTTCTGTGCTCTTTGAATGAGGTTCTAACGACCATTATAATCAAAATACGAATCAGAGTAGAAATTAATAATTATTAAATTTCTCACAACCCAGAATTTTTTAGTCTTCGCCACTCACTTTACTCTCCTTTACACCTTTACAACAGCATTCAGTTATTTTTCTGGAAAAATTATTAGGCCGATTCTGATACTCTTTGACTAATTTAGAGTACCTTCTCCCTTGTTCATGATCTTTCTCACAATTTCATTAGATATTATAGAACTTTAAACTTGAATCATGAATCATCTGAAATTTTTTCTAATTCTTCTCTATAAAATTCCGAAATTCTTGTGAATTTTTTTTTAATGTTTGTAAAATTGTTGAGAAAATCCGAGGAGTTTCTCAAATTTTTCAAATTATGTTCGCGTTTGTGACTCCTTCCCATTAACTTTATTTGGAAAATCCCACCTTTTACTATTAATCGTTCCCCCAGTGTCTATTCAAAATTTCTCTAATATTTGAGAGATATCCAAAATTCCCTCCAATTTTCCAAGAACTCGGTTTTCTCGAATTTTCGATTTTCTCGAATTTTTTCAGAAAACCTCATAATTGTTTTGAATTCTCCAGAAGACTGCCGTATCATCTTACATCCGGAAAAAGCTGGCTATCCTCTGAATATCGTCATCTTACGTTTCCAGCACAAAATTGAGAACAAAAACTTAAAATGACAGTGTGACTTCTGCTCCATGCTTTTTTGTGAATCTGAAATTCATATTACTGATTCATAGAATATGACAAATATCGTCATTCTTTTTCTCTACAATTTTCAAATTTGGATATTATTATCATTTTTTCAAAGTGAAAAAATTTATCATGATTTTCATTGTGTCGCATTCAAATCCTCTAATCTCATAATTCTACGTATTGATTGTAATCAGCTTTGGAGGAAACTTTACTAAACGCAACATTAAGCAAAATAAATAATTCTATTTTCGATTAGGATGATTACAATTGCTTCAGCATCCGAAGCTATCGAGTAATTAGGCACAGAATGTTCATACGTTGTATGAGATTTCAATTTTATCTTCATGCTGTTAAAAAACGCGGAATTGCTGTAACTTTCCAGTGAAATTTTACATTTCATGACTTTTTCCTTTCAAACTCCTAAAATTTACCATTAAACTGTCCCAATCAATGAAACCATTCATCTCCATCATTATTATTTAGAATCCAATTTAGAAAACAATAAACTGCACTATGTTATTGTCAATATGCGATGTTTCGCTTGTAATTCAAGCTTCCTCAGGCGCTGGAAACCAAACATGTACATAAACTTCATTAATTCAATACAATACTACAAAAAAATGAGAAATTAAATGGTACAACTCCATGAAGTTACTCAGAAAAATAATAAGGAATAAATAATTCATGTCAATAGGCACAGCCAACAAATCTGTACGTCTAAAAACAAAATTAACAGGCCATAACTAGAAATACCGTGACATTTAAGTACATAGTCATATTATTCTCTAATGAAATGCCTGTCGCGATCTTTAAACACATCTGTAAGTGAACAAAAAACGTAAAACCTGACTGGCAACAATCTCATACGAATATCATCTGTCACTTCCATCAGTCATAGGTTCGGTAAACCAGATGTGACACCCCACCAACAGACTCGTCTCCTGCACCACAGTCACGGACCATGGAACCAGCCCAGATGTCATAACCTGCCAACAGAAGTGTCCCTTAGCGCCACCAAGTGACTAAACCCTGAACGACAGCCGCGCCTTCTCAGCTCCAACGTCGTCCGCGGTTCTTACACTTACTCAACAAGTTGATGTACATTCTGCTTAGGCCCAGAGTATCCTCTCTCTTGTTAACAGTACTCTGGAGGGAGATATGGATCATCTCGGCGATGTTCCTCTTCCTCCAGTTACCCTCCGTATCCAAAATGGTTGTTTCAGCGAACTTGAAATTATGACCCAAGTCAAAATGATGAGTGGCTAACGCGGTTTTTTCCGTCTTCAGGATCTTCAAAGGCTTGCAATCCAACTCATGTTGACGAATCCTGGCTCCCAATCTCTGCCTCGTCTGTCTCACGTAACAGCTGGAGCACGCGCAGGGGATCCTATAAATTACCTCATACCTCTGTTCCAGCGGAATAGGATCCTTCAGCTTTGTGTATAGCATATCCACTCTGGACAAGTTGTAAAACACCAGTTTTGAGTCAGTATTCTTGAGATACCGATTCATTCTCTGGGATAATCCTTTGATAAGAGGGAACTTGAAGCAGAACCGTGGCCGAATTTCCTCTCGTTGATCTTTTGGTCCCGTACGACCTCTGAACTTATGGACGCACCTCATGATGAACTTATTGGGATACCCATTCTTCATGAAAATATGCTTCACTCGGCTTACATTGGAGTCATAAAAATCCTCATGATTCAGCCTGATCACACGGTGTAACATCCCGGAGACCCTCCAATCTTGTGTGCTGTCAGATGGTTTGACGGAAAGTTCAGAACTCTTCCTGAACTACTTGGTTTTTGATACCAGTTAAGCTTAAGGCTTCCATCTTCCATACGGTGGATCTTCACTTCGAGAAATTTGAGGGACCTATCCACTTCTCTCTCAACCGTAAATTGCATGCTCTCATGGACCGAATTAAAAGATTGAAGCACCTGGTCTATTGAATCTTCGGGAACTGGGAGTACTGTATCATCTACATATAGTTTTAGCCAAGGGATGTTGTATGGTAGTTCCTCCAAAACCTTTCCAATGACGCATTCTATCACGATGGCTGCTAGCACAGGGCTCGCAGGATTCCTCATGCTGCTGCCATCGATCTGCATGTAAACCTGACTATCAAAGGTGAAATAACTTGCCTCCAAGCAAAAGGTAATCAGTTTAATCACCAATTCCGTTGAGGCACGGACGAAAGGAGCCCAGTCATCCCAGTTCTCGTCCACTATATGTAACACTAGTCTCTTTCAGCATCAAGAATTCCATGGAATTTGTGGAGTTCATCAAGGATGTCAGCCTCCCTCCTGGGTATGTGATGATTTCCCTGGACGTAGTCTCATTATCCACCAACATCTCCAAGAGAGGTCTGAGGTAATTTATAGGATCCCCTGCGAATGCTCCGGATGTTACGTAGGACAAACGAGGCAGAGATTGGGAACCAGGATTCGTCAACATGAGTTGGATTGCAAGCCTGTGAAGATCCTGAAGAAGGAATAAACCGAGGTAGCCACTGATCATTTTGACTTGGGTCATAATTTCAAGTTCGCTGAAACAACCATCTTCGATACGGAGTGCAACTGGAGGAACAGGAACATCCCCGAGATGATCCATATCTCCCTCCAGAGTACTGTTAATAAGTGAGAGGATACTCTGGACCTAAGCAGAATGTACATCAACTTGTTGAGTAAGTGTAAGAACCGCGGACGACGTTGGAGCTGAGAAGGCGCGGCTGTCGTTCAGGGTTTAGTCACTTGGTGGCGCTAAGGGACACTTTTGTTGGCGGGTCATGACATCGGGGCTGGTTCCTTGGTCCGTGACTGTGGTGCAGGAGACGAGTCTGTTGGTGGGGTGTCACATCTGGTTTACCGAACCCATGACTGATGGAAGTGACAGAGGATTTTCGTATGAGATTGTTGCCAGTCAGGTTTTACTGTTTTGTTCACTTACAGATGTATTTAAGAGGAGACCGCGGTGAAATTTGGAAGTCTTCGGGTATTGTAGCGACGGTCGTGAATGTTTGTAGTATGAGTTTTAGGTAAAAAAAAGTGAGAAAAAATCGAACCCCAAAATATTAGGATGGTTGCAAAGGGTCAAAACGGGTTAAAACGCGTGTTAATCAACAAAAACGTACAGGTGCCACAATTTTTAACCGATTGAGCTGAAATTTTGATGACACATAGCTGAAATATGTACAAAAACAGCGGATATATTTTTTGTTATTCATTTCTTTGGTGTATTTATATTTTTTTTGTGCTCAGTGGTATGTCCTAATTCGTAAAAATATGGCAAAAATTCAAGTATATATTATTCCAATGGAGCACAAATTTTTTCGTATTTTTATCAATATTTTCCTGGTATTCATAGAGAAATTCGAATATTTTACTATCACGTGGTACGTAACTTGAGATTCTTCCATACCCATAATTATATAATTCCTTGAAATCAATTGATTCTTCTACGTTCATTGTAGAACAGGTCCAGAGTTGGATTCGCAGAATCTCTCACCCCCTAAAAAATGAATAAAAACATAGATTGAAGAATGGAGGTAGAGAATGATGACGAAGAATGAAGAAAAATATAGATTGTTGAAGGACGAACATTTTCCGTTATTCCAATCTACATCTCAGATTTCGGGACGATAAAAGTCATACAAAAATTTAGAATAATCCAGGTTCATATGATGGGCTCTCCTTCCTTTTCTGTTTTGATGATTCAGCTGCCTGTTGCTTACGCTTCATTTTTCTTGTGAATTTGTTTTTAGAAATGGTGTTCTGGTCGGCACTACGGGTTACACTTTTTTCATCTTGTTTACAGAAAATACTGTTGGAATATGAACTGAGTTTCTTCTCGCTGATATTCGCTCTAAGTCTGTGGTACTGAGAACAACCCATGTTGAACTTGGAGATTCCATTGATGACAGCAATGAGAATTTTCTTCAGAGATACAAACACGTCTTTCGGACAATTTTTCCAGATCACCGAATGTAAAGACTCGGCATTCTGTGTTCCCTTCCGTGTGCAACTCTCAAGAAGTTCGTCGCTCGATAATCTGACATCAAGTAGCTGGACGGCATCAAAAACTTCTCTATTCAACTTTACTGACATTCCCGCATGGGAGCCCGGTAACTGTTCATGTGCTTTGCGTTTGTTGTAAAAACACCATGAGCTTTTTCCATGTGGACAGCCGTCATGTTGAGGATTGGCATCAGTGGACGCACGTTTCAATGATGCGAAAATTTCCTGTCTCATGTTATCAATATCTGGTGCATCATCAACAATCGCTTTTCTATAAAAATTTCCGATAGCTTTTATTGTCATTATCATCAATTTACCAATACCTTTCTTTCCCAGATTCGTCCCTCCTTTTTTCAAATCCGCACATAAATTATTCAATCCAGTCACTACACGTTTGGCTACAAGATTGATGCACTCTTCTTTTGTGATAGTACTTTTCTAAATCTTCGCCGTCGGACAACATGATAGTGTAACGCAACTTCCCATCCTCAACAGATCGGAGCCACATCCTTTCAGCTGCTGGTACTTCCACGCAGCCTGAAGTTCCTTCGTAATTCACACTACACTCTCCTGTACTCCGGTGTTCTTTTTGCCATGACGCAAAAAGGCAGACTCAGGAGTATCCGCACCAAGATTATTCTCAAAAATTGAACAGAGATGGCAGTATTTGGATAGAACTTCAAAATCCACTACTAGTCCTGTGAGGATATCTATCACAATACCTACTCCATAATGCGAGGTCTAACCTCTTTTGTGCCACGTACCATCATAGCTGACCCCAAGGTCTATGATTGAATCCTCCGTCAATGTAGAGTCCAGAGCCATGTGGGCTCTTCTTACGGCTAATCGAGATTCGAATAGAATCTTCTCTTTGAAATTCTGATACTCTCTATCCAATTTCTCCATGTGAACTCTATAGGCAGATTCTTCCATCACACGCGTGTTGACAATTGCACCATAATTCTTCATAGCAGAATTGCCCATTCCATTCGCAAGGAATCCATCAACCATACGACGATTGATCTCGAAGGGAGGTCTTCGTGAAGAGTCTAAGGTGCGCGAGCTAGTCCAAGTTTCTCCCAAAGAATTTCCTCAAGTTATACACTCAAGATTCAATTTCATGGCAGCGCCCGCAGTATCGAAGATTTGAATTTGTGGGGACTTCTCCGCACAATAAAAACAAGGAATATCTTCCAATAATTTGTGGAGTGCACATTTTTGGATCATACTGAACTGATCATCAGGATTACTCTCAGTGGATACATCCTTCGTCAATTTGAAAGCTTCAAACTTTCTAGCACTAGTCCCACTTGATCGCTGGTGTTAGTATCATTTACAGAATCCTGTGAATGAATAAATTCATGTGGAATATATTCATAACCACTGTCATCGAGAGCTGTTAGATGTATGCCACTTGAAGCATCTTCAGAATCAATCGAAACGTCTCCAGAGTCAATCAAAACTTCTTCAGTGTCAGACGAAGCACTTTTTGTATCAATCTCTTCAGGAGATAGGTTAGGATCGGTTTTGCGCCGCTTTGTCACACAACATTCATGGGTGATTGGATCTGGATGTTTGTAACGTCTCTTATGAGATTTCTGTCTCCATTGATTCTGCTTTTTGAACCCCATTTGTCTAGTAAAGAGGTACAATTCACGGTCACTGGGAAAAATCTATTCACAAATCGATTCTCAGCAATGCGATAGGTGATGCCCCTTCCCCAAAACCAGAGGCTAATCACCGACAGGTGGCAGCAGGTGAAGGGAACAAGCGCGCGAAATTTGAATCATTCATCACTATCTCTACAATAATTCATTGTATTTTGAACGAGGGAATAATGATAATGATGAAATGTTATATTACAACTACCACATAAGCTGAATTTGCCTGAGAGTTCATTATTTCAATGATGATGTCAATTCGTTCATCAGCATCAACATATTTTTCAGATAGTAGTCGTTCGAAAAATATGAAAAAAATTGTGCTCCATTGAAATAATATATACTTCAATTTTGGCCATATTTTTACGAATTAGGACATAACACTGAGCAGAAAAAAAATATAAATACAACAAAGAAATGAATAAAAAAAAATATCCGCTGTTTTTGTACATATTTCAGCTATGTGTCACCAAATCAGTTCAATCGGTTGAAAATTGTGGCACCTGGATGTTTTTGTAGATTAACATCAGTAATATAGAAACTACTATGGCGCCCCCCACCCACAGTCACTCCAACCCCACCACTGCACCGGTCAGAGTAGCACCAGGGTTGCCAGATTTTGGCGATTTATAGCCAAAACCTGTACAATTTTAAGTGGGGTGACGTCGCGATCTGATAACACTGAGTAGCACGACTCCGACGCGGGCGAGTGGTGGGGTGGGAGTGACTGTGAATGCTGTGGGTGCGTCATAACAGCTATCATACAGGGGAAATAAAAAACACAGAATTTCAGTTATTAATTACATCTATGTTTTTCCCAAATAATGTCCCCATGAATTACATATTTTTCTTATAAATTACTTACATTTTTGATTCCACGACGTACGATTATAACCGCGGCCACTAAATAACTTCCCCTCGGGGGCACTATTACGTTTTTTCTCCATAAATGCATCATGATATTCACGCACTAGACGATCATTAGATATGAATCGATCTGTGAATAACGAATAGAACTTCACAGCAGTAGCAAACATAGCCATACAATGCAGAAAAAGTACACAGTATTGTCCACATACACTCGACTCATGATGCTGGAGCTGCCGGATGCAGCGCCTGAAGAGTGTACAGTTCTTTCGGAGCCTTGCAGCGTGCTGGGGCACGATGGGAGATAGTTCGCAGCTGTCGAAGTACCATCCTCTATCATCTCGATCAACGTACATGGCGATCCAGTGTTCTCCTGGTTGGGTGTGGTCATATGTGTTCGCTACTATTGCAGTCGGTTTCGTCCACGCCGATGGGATCTTGTCCGCTGGATATACACCGACTGTATGATTCGGTATGTACTGGAGGGCTTCTAGAATCTGTACTGTGTTCATCAGCAGGAAATTTCTCTTTGGATAAACTTTTTAATCCTTCCTCGTTCGAAGTCAACCACGCTTTGATTTGAAGGACTCGGCGCATAGGACATATAAAGGTTCTGTGATTCAATGTACTATGTATGAGCCATGATGGAACAGCTACTGGTGTACAAGCGAATAGTGGCGATCTAATGTGGCACTTCAAATTGATAACATCTCGGGTAAGAAGGGCAGTAGTGAATTTCGTTTGCTCACAACTATAGGTATACACGTATTTTATTCCTTTGGTAACGGCTCGTAATACTGCATAGACATATTTAGAAGATGCTTCTCCTTCATACCAATCTATACCGTGACGTGTGATTGTAAGTTGATTGTTCATCCTCTGAATATTAGGTGGAATCGCAGAATACTGGTATTCAGGACAAATTACCCAATGTCCTATCATGTCGAAGGATGTGGAGGTCACCGCCACTTCTTTTGGAACGAATGTACCGTGGATTCCGATGAAACCCTCGTAATGAATAATTGCTGCCGAATCTGAATTACTGCAGGCCATTGCTATGCTCTCCTTTCAACCTTCTACGTTGAATATTCATACACAACTGTACAGTTGAACAGCGATTCAAATCCATTGTTTCAGAAAACTGCTGATACTGCAAAAATAACTGCGCATGCGCTGAGCATGATACCGAATATTTTGATGATTATGCATAGTCCAGGGTCACTTGTCTCGCTGAGTCAATTTCTATGACACTTTCAAACTCAGCATAAATTACAGCGTTGATCGTTGAAACTAAGCTTTCATCAAATCGTACCTCGATGCGCATGTTACCGCTTCGTATCAAATTCTAGTGTGAGTTATCATTAGCTGACGAATCTGGTGTTGAATCGAATGCGAAGAGACAATACCCATGAGGGTAATCTCCACGGTGAACACCATTACCATCGTTCAGAAAATGTATACCAGTGCCTGAGAAGATGGAATGGTACGACTCCACATATAAATTATTCACAGTAAACTCTGGCTGTAGAGGTTTCGATGGTATCTGACGCCCGTCCACATATAAGGATATATGATTCAGAGTAAAATGTTGAAAGTTAAAGGGGTTCAATTTTTTATCACCCACGAATGCACGATTCTTGACAAANGGATTAAATTTTTTATCACTCACAAATGCACGATTCTTTACAAATACAAAAATAATGCGTTTTGGCAGCTGTCCTGTTATAAAGTTATCTATGGAATGACCACGAACACCAGATGGTATTGAGACACTTTTGACTTCAACTCTTGTAACAGGGTATTTGGCTGTTGTTTTCGATAAGGCCCTTTGGTGGGATAATAATAATCCAGGACTCACCTTCATTCTCCGGATGATCAACGAAGCTTCTGTTATTTTAATGGTGAATGGACTATTTGTGCTATCCATTAAACAAAAATTGTCTCTTGAACGAACCAATCGGATATGAATATTTACACCATTTAACAATGCTCGATCCTGATTGAACACATCACAATGTAAATGGCCCGTGAGATCGATTGTTTT
>NW_021680445.1:253202-257302 GCF_001412515.2 Diachasma alloeum | reverse complement strand
GCTCCATACTCATCTCTTATATCTATCTCGATCGTTTGAAATTTCGTGCGTAATAATGGTATATAAAGTGGTGGTGAAAATACATTGATTTTCATTCCCCCGTATTTATAATTATCAATATCTGATGGTATAATACGCATTAGCGGGATGTGTACATCACCAGTTATATAGGTTTCGCATATATCCGAGTATACGTACATACTTTGAGGGAGGCCTCGTGATAATGAAGCGGGTCTCTGTCCCTCGTACGTATGTGTTTGGGCGCATAATATTACGCATTTATCTTCATCTGTAAATCCGACAAGTTTCTTCAGTAAAGGTGATAAGTGCAGAATATGAAACATATCTCCACAGGAAGCACCATAGATCCGCTGTACAGAGACGTAGCCACCACAATTCATAATGAATTTTACATGATCTCTCATAAATGACATTCCGTTCATACTATCCAACAAATCTGTAATACTATCGTAAACACCGTGTTGAAGATTGTCTTCCCCTTCACTCACGAGATCCTCACCACCACTCTGTAGGAGGTCATTGGACTTCAATTTTACAATTCCTCGTTCTTCTTGTGTCAGATAATTTCTGCTCTCCAACGACACGTAATTGTGGTTGTTACTTGCAGGTATATGTAAAAAAGTCATAGGTATATGAATTTCCGAGAGTGCGACACTCCATCTACCAGGTAAATTGACGACCTCTGGTAAATATGTGATGAAACTCATTGTTTTATTATTAGGGTAATACTGCATAGTATTGTTGCTTGGTAGCACAATAGAAAAATTGTCTTCTAGATGACTCATTTTTTCCTTCACGGGTCTGTACTCTGGATAACTCTTCTTCGTAAAATATTCCGTCGATGTCTTCACCCTTGAGGTCTTGTAAGATATACACTACCGGCTTACGGTAATGAGAGACGAGTTCGATTTCAAAAATTTCTTTGCTCCACCCCGACTCGTATCCTTTCTTGAATGCTGCTTTTGCTGTACTGATCCGTACCAGGTCACCACAGTTTTATTTAGGCGAGCGATCCTGACTAGATTTACGGTTAGTACTGTATCTTTTGGAGAGGTTTAGGTTTAGGCATTCATAATTTTCTGAAGAACATCCACAGAGCGTTTGGTACGGGAATATGTGAAATATCTCCACAATCTTTCTTTCAGTGTTCTGTTAAATCTTTCAACGATAGCAGCTTTTATATCAGGATTTCGGGTTAGACGATCTTGAATTCCATAGTTACTCAGAAGTTGTTGAAATTCAGAATTGACGAATTCTTTACCACGGTCCGTTTGAAGGATTCTCGGGGTACGTTGTTCCCCATTATTCAGAAGTATCCGTCTAAATGCCTGGGTTACTATCTTTGCACTCTTATTTCTCAGAGGTTGTACCCATGCATATTTACTGAGAACATCGATGACTACTAACATGTAGGAGAATTCGTCATTGTATATTGATATTGACGAAGTACTTTTTTATATGGTTTTAATTTATCTTTCTGATATTTACCGATTGGTACATTACCGCGTAAGATGTTTATTGCACACCCACATATACAACGGATTAACCCCGTATCAGCTTTTCTAAGTAACGCCTGCCGCTGTTCTTTATTCAAAAGACAAAGCGCTTGAAGGACAATTGTCAATTTCTTACTGGGCGTACCTCGCGCCGCCATGGTACAAGGAAAACTGACACGTCTGTGTCTTATTACCTTTGATTTATACCTTACCGCGGTACCTACACGAACTGTTTTTCGTCATTTGGAAAGATCGAACTGCGTGCTCGATAATCTTCAGGTGTGGATTGTTTCAGATCCAGCAGTATCACAGACCATGAGGTGGCGTCGAGGTAGGCTTCTTGTAAAACCCTGGGGTTGTCAGGATAAACTTGTCGCGCGAGGTGCTGAATTTGTGCACGATCCCGAGGATTCTTGAAAATCACAATGTAATTATAATTCAGAGAAATATTTCTTTGACCCCGTCCCTAGTGAATATTGGTCCACTGGTGATATTCTGTTATGAAAATTACACTCAGATTTTTATGATGACTACCTTTCGTGAAGAGATCGGTAATGGTATGGTTCGATGACTCACGCATCAAATCGTCAATAATAATCAACTTGGGTCGTAAATCAGAACTATAATCTTGACTTTGTGGTAATCCTTCGCGGAACTCAATTAAATTAGCGTTTGGGTATTGCATGTATGTGGGTTGCCATTCAGCATAATAAAAAAGAATTCGTGAAAATTTTGTGTCGGACATGAAAGATAGGTATTGCAAAAATGTTTTGACAAAAACTGTTTTCCCGCACCCCGTGGGGCCACTTATTATAGACGTCCATGGGTGTTTCCAACGCGTATCCATAATCGAGACTGATGGTGAAGAGCCATGGACATCACGTATTTATACACAGTACCCACTGTAACGAACAAGAAGAATGACAACACTGTAGATAGGATTCACACATAAAAATTCTTTATTCTTTATAACTACAACCACGCCTCCACAGAAGAATTTTTGTTTATCTAATCACGAAGCTGGTGAGCTTGGCCTAGAGCGCAATATACGTGGTTTTTGGTGTTCTGTCCGCTCAATGTCGCATGGTAATCACATGCAACTGAAGATTGTTCCATCTTACGAAACGACGGACAATCGTCTTCTTCGTCGGTAAGGTCTACAACTTCATTTGCTGTGTGTTTCCAGATGAAATCTGCTTTGCAAGAACCCCGTACAAATATACGGTCTGCACGATGCACTATACTACGTAAATGATTTTGCATCAGATCCTTGAATTTAACGTTTCCAACGCTCCAGTCAATTCCGTGATGGTGTGTAGTTACCCACTTATACTCCTTTCTGTATTTATGGGGAATTTTCAACGGTTCACATGATTTGAGAAGCCAGTGCCAAGACAAATCACCTTTTAGCGCAACTACTGCAATTTCCTTTGCTATAAAGTGGTTATAGTGTCCTTTATAACCCTGTATATCCACGACAATATCCATAATGAGGTGTTGCTCAGGCGCAAATACAACTAAAACTGAGACGAGACGAAAATACGAATATCGTGGAAGTGGAAAATTGAATAAAAAATGCTGACGCCACGATTATATACCTCGACAAAAAAAATCATTACATTTCATTTATTATTCGTCATTCGTTTGCTACGTACCCATATGGTACGGTCCTATATACATTTCTACATTGCCTTTTAGTGCTACAAACAGAAGTCATTTTTACCTCTTTCTTTGTTACTACCTGATGAAATTCTGTGCGTCTGATAGCATCGTATGACAAGACTATCTGACCCTCCCTTTCACGTGTCACCATTTCTCTGACAGCTTGAGAATTGATATGTTGACTGTTATTGAAGTTTAATGTGATACCTTTAACTTTACACACTTCTTTTGTCTCATTATTACTTGTTTGAACTAGGTACGCATAGAATTTGGGGCCCCCTGATACAAAAGACTTGATATAACTACCCTCCCCGTAACCTTCTAGCTCATTTGTCAAATCACCGAGAAATTTACCGCATTCTGGTTCCCACTCACCGTCTTTTGATACAAATATAATGGAATCTGTATCACAATATAGAACCCTCTCTTGAAGTCTCTCTAAGTAACTGTACAGTTTGAGACGAGCCTGTGCTGTTGTGTAGGCCGCAATAACAACGTTAGCTNAATATAACGGATTCTGTATCACAATATAGAACCTTCTCTTGAAGTCTCTCTAAGTAACTGTACAGTTTGAGACGAGCCTGTGCTGTTGTGTAGGCCGCAATAACAACGTTAGCTGTGGGTGTCGGTAGAAGCGCCTCATTTTCATATACAAAATTCACGTACATCATTTTTTCGTTGATGGGAAGCAACCCTGTGATTACCAGTTCAGGGTTATTTATCATTTCTAATAATCTTTGCCTTGTCGCAATTATTTCAGTTTGCGGTAAGTTCTCTCTCTGCCCAAATTTACCCCAAAATGCATTGAGAATCATTTTCGCTAAGGCTCTATACCCTGGATTACACTCTATCTTATGTTTCTCGAGTAAGATGCCTTCCTTCGCAAAATATTCTTGTATATAAGCATCTTTATCTTCATCT
>NW_021680445.1:251984-253134 GCF_001412515.2 Diachasma alloeum | reverse complement strand
TTTTGTCGTTGACGGGAAGCAACCCTGTGATTACCAATTCAGGGTTATTTGTCATTTCTAATAATCTTTGCCTTGTCGCAACTATTTCAGTTTGCGGTAAGTTCTTTCTCTGCCCAAATTTACCCCAAAATGCATTGAGAATCATTTTCGCTTAGGCTCTATACCCTGGATTACACTCTATCTTAAAATATTCTTGTATATAAGTAAAATATTCGCAAAATATTCTTGTATATAAGCATCTTTATCTTCATCTGTTGAACAACCCTGCGGGTAGTCGGAGGCTTCTTGTTTTTCTTTTAAGAAAGTGTCTACATATTTGTTGAATAACCCGTCTATATTACTTTCCCGGTTGTATTGAATGATCTTGTATTGATAAATTTCAAATATTTTTACGATTCGATAACCGTTTTCAATGGCCTTTCGCAATTCGTCTACAACCCATGTACCTGTAAACTCGCGATCTTCATCGTCTTGGTGATTACAAATATCCTGATTCAATGTTTCAGAACATGAACGACATAACGGAAACATTAACCACCCATGAGCACGGATTGAAAGCACAGGGAGATATAAATCAGACGGAGCGACAACGGTGCATTTTACAAGGCCCTCCACATTATCAAGATTATTATCACAACCTATCAACACTTGGCACTCGTCGTCTACGTAAACTTGGGGGTGTCCTATTGGGTATTTACCAGTTTTGTTGACAAAAGGGTACAAAGATGTAACATCAAGATATTTGATCTTTTCGGTATTTGCGGTATCGTAGAGTGCGACATAATTTTCTTTACGGCCGCCAAAAAAAGCATCATGAGGATTCAATTCTGCATTTTTCATTAAAGGGTGGTTGTTTACAAAATCGCGGTCTTGTACGGAATTTTTTAATTGATCATCGAACGTGCACTCCCNATTTGCGGTATCGTAGAGTGCGACATAATTTTCTTTACGGCCGCCAAAAAAAGCATCATGAGGATTCAATTCTGCATTTTTCATTAAAGGGTGGTTGTTTACAAAATCGCGGTCTTGTACGGAATTTTTTAATTTATCATCGAACGTACACTCCCACATTTCTATCAAAGTGTACCCGAGATGGCGAATCTTATTAGCTGTCAACATGGTACTTTCATACCGGGTATCAAGTGAGTCC
>NW_021680445.1:251279-251792 GCF_001412515.2 Diachasma alloeum | reverse complement strand
GCTGATTTTCATTCTCGCAATAGCCATCGATCATAATACCGCATGGCAATCGGTATTCTGTAGCGGTACCTGCATGGATAATACAATAGTAGCGTTACCTGCAACAATAACCACGATATATAACCACGCTTTCTTTGACTGTGTAGTTGTGTATCTGTACGTACCACCCAACGGTAAAATTCCGATTGTATCAGACTGCATGAAATTAGTGCTATAAACTTTAGAACAGATCGACGCAATCGTACTACATTGGGTGAACGGACAAATACCTGTCTTTTTTAACAGCATTCCACGAAAAATGATACATGGCCGTCTTAGAATGGTAACATCCATTCGGCAGTAAAATTCTAGCTCGTGTTTAAGATTGAAAACGTAATTCTCGTTTAATTTTTCGTTGTGCCATTCCAACAATTTGTCGCGGTCTTTCTTGAACATGGTGTCGGGAGAAAAATAACTCAAGTCTGGTAACGGTCCTACGTAATCAATATTTTCAGGCACATTGAAGAAGTGCGG
>NW_021680445.1:251032-251223 GCF_001412515.2 Diachasma alloeum | reverse complement strand
GTCGGGAGAAAAATAACTCAAGTCTGGTAACGGTCTGAACGGTTGAAGAAGTGCGGGAAATACCCTTTGGCTATATCATTATCAAAACCGAATGATTTGGGTAATTCTGACAACGGCATGTGAAAGTAATTCAAGCTATCCAGAAAAATTATGTTACCAACACGCCTTTGCATTATTTTTGTACCGTTTAA
>NW_021680445.1:249177-250923 GCF_001412515.2 Diachasma alloeum | reverse complement strand
CGCAATACAAATTACTTTGTCAGTGGAACGATACTTGGCAAATGCAATATCCACTAACCCGGCAACTGCCGTGTCTTAATTATGAAACATATACTCGCGCTTCCCGCAGCTGCGACAATTTTTATCTAAGTCATTGTCGTGGCAACACTGTGTACATACTTTTTGTACTACGCCGAAACTAGGGATGTGCAATTTTGTATCAGCATCACCACGGACAGTGACATTCTGTTGTGTCTCAAAATCGTAAAATATGAAAATCGTTCGTTGCTGCTTATGCGTCTTCAGTGGTGGCATATAGCAATGGTGATTTATTTCACGGTTACACCCGCACGCTCGACAGAATACTATACCGCACTCATGTTTTTTGTTTTGTTTCCCTAGTCGAATCACTCTGAAACATAGTTGACATACTTTAAGGGAATCACAGACACTCATGTCTGAATTTTTACCTTTTAATTTTCCCGATCCCTTCTCCAACTGTCTTTCAAGAAATTGCTGATTAAAAAACCATCGGTTACAGACATTGCAAACCATACGCCGCAGGCTTTGACAGATCGTCTCACCCTTGCACCTTGGACATTTCCCAGGGCATCGGTCCTCAATGTTATCTGTGAATGTTCTGTTACACACCTCACAGAAACCACGGCCTGCAATAGCTCTTTATAAGTTGAGAATCGGTTGAAAATGTTTTGTGCGTTTGTAATATAAAATGAATAAAGTATGTTTAACCTCCCCATATCTTTCTTTAACCCTCTGACGACCATCAAAGACAGGCAAACCGCCTTTGCCAAAAGTTAAAAATTCATAGACTACGATGGCTGTCTTTCGTTGAAGATAGTAATTTTGAAATGCATGGAGTTCTGTGATTCCACTACCGTTTNATCAAAGACAGGCAAACCGCCTTTGCCAAAAGTTAAAAATTCATAGACTACGATGGCTGTCTTTCGTTGAAGATAGTAATTTTGAAATGCATGGAGTTCTGTGATTCCGCTACCGTTTTGGTGGATCGTGACACCGCTGAGTTGCATTAATTTCACTGGCTCTTTCCGCTGAGTATCACGAGTCTTATTAATGATTGCTTTCCATCGGCTCTGTACATTACCCGTTCGAATTTCTCCACGTTCAGCATAGAGCTGGGCAACAACTAGAGAACGCGGTAAGCAAAGATTATCAATGTTCGAAATAGTTAGGATAGATCGTTTGAAAATGTCTTCGTGCGTGAGTTTTTTTTGCCCTGAACCTTCAACACCACTGACTATTGCCGCTGTAACAACAATATTATCTGAGGTGGTTAGATCGCCTGTACTCTGTGAAATACCTTTGACGATGGTCTACAAATCATTAGCACTACAATTACGTGCATCGCGAAAACGTGACCAGACAGGACCTTGATTTCATCTATCGAAATTGATTGAAAACCCGACGTGATCGTGAGGTTGACATGTCGCAGTTACATGAGTTGTTATATCACGAAAGGCCCCTTCTACCCACTCTATCATGTTTGTGTTAGCAGGAGGGTCCAATATCTTAATAACACATTCCTTACCTTTCATCTTAAAATTATGGTATTTTTTACATGACTCAGCGATTATTTCGAAACGGCGTCCTGGGGGATGGATATCCTCGTGAGGGTCTGATTCCTCCTTGTTTTCTCCATTTTGACGTTGGGTCACTGTCGCAGATCTCGTCATAGCTCCTCCTATTTGGCACCCTACAAGAACCACAAGTAGTAAAGTTAATTCGAAT
>NW_021680445.1:248291-249131 GCF_001412515.2 Diachasma alloeum | reverse complement strand
GGTCCAATATCTTAATAACGCATTCCTCAGCTTTCATCTTCAAATTATGGTATTTTTTACATGATTCAGCGATTATTTCGAAACGGCGTCCTGGGGGATGGATATCCTCGTGAGGGTCTGATTCCTCCTTGTTTTCTCCATTTTGACGTTGGGTCACTGTCGCAGATCTCGTCATAGCTCCTCCTATTTGGCACCCTACAAGAACCACAAGTAGTAAAGTTAATTCGAATNTTAATCTATCGAAATTGATTGAAAACCCGACGTGATCGTGAGGTTGACATGTCGCAGTTACATGAGTTGTTATATCACGAAAGGCCCCTTCTACCCACTCTATCATGTTTGTGTTAGCAGGAGGGTCCAATATCTTAATAACACATTCCTTACCTTTCATCTTAAAATTATGGTATTTTTTACATGACTCAGCGATTATTTCGAAACGGCGTCCTGGGGGATGGATATCATCGTTCGGGTCTGATTCCTCCTTGTTTTCTCCATTTTGAGTTAAAGTTAATTCGAATAATTGTAATGTATAATATCTCACTTTTGATTAACTTAATATGTGTTCATTCTTCCTCTTTCTCATAAGTATAGTAATGATATCCAGAAATGTCTAGAAATAATATCCAAACAATTGTGCGCGTGAGTAAATGGAAACTACACGATTGGCAATAATCTATGAAACGAAAATTCATCATCATACCACTAATGTTTTGTTCTTCTTCATTATTATCCTCTCGCAGCCCACGGATAGCTGAAAAGTTCTCCAAGTTGACTTGACAGCGACGTAGCATCCTTGCCTCTTCCTCCTCAATACCGTCGATGCATAAGTCCTCATCGCTA
>NW_021680445.1:248059-248263 GCF_001412515.2 Diachasma alloeum | reverse complement strand
TCATCACCATACTACTAATGTTTTGTTCTTCTTCATTATTATCCTCTCGCAGCCCACGGATAGCTGAAAAGTTCTCCAAGTTGACTTGACAGCGACGTAGCATCCTTGCCTCTTCCTCCTCAATACCGTCGATGCATAAGTCCTCATCGCTATCTGAAGAGTAACATGAAGCGCATTCATACACTTCTGTAGGGTCTGTCTCCG
>NW_021680445.1:246210-248046 GCF_001412515.2 Diachasma alloeum | reverse complement strand
TTCATTCTTCCTCTTTCTCATAAGTATAGTAATGATATCCAGAAATGTCTAGAAATAATATCCAAACAATTGTGCGCGTGAGTAAATGGAAACTACACGATTGGCAATAATCTATGAAACGAAAATTCATCATCATACCACTAATGTTTTGTTCTTCTTCATTATTATCCTCTCGCAGCCCACGGATAGCTGAAAAGTTCTCCACGTGGACTTGACAGAGACGTAGCATCCTTGCTTCTTCCTCCTCAATACCGTCGATGCATAAGTCCTCATCGCTATCTGAAGAGTAACATGAAGCGCATTCATACACTTCTGTAGGGTCTGTCTCCGGTATTCGTGCTCGTCTGATCATGTCGTNTCATAAGTATAGTAATGATATCCAGAAATGTCTAGAAATAATATCCAAACAATTGTGCGCGTGAGTAAATGGAAACTACACGATTGGCAATAATCTATGAAACGAAAATTCATCATCATACCACTAATGTTTTGTTCTTCTTCATTATTATCCTCTCGCAGCCCACGGATAGCTGAAAAGTTCTCCAAGTTGACTTGACAGCGACGTAGCATCCTTGCCTCTTCCTCCTCAATACCGTCGATGCATAAGTCCTCATCGCTATCTGAAGAGTAATATGAAGCGCATTCATACATTTCTGTAGGGTCTGTCTCCGGTATTCGTACTCGTCTGATCATGTCGTACCGTGCTTCTCTTCTTCTTCTTAATTCCAATCTTCTTTCTAGTGCAACTCTGTGAGATATCCATGAATCATCTTCACTATCCGTGTCACAACATTGTTGCATGCCAGAAGGCCCTGGCTGCAGTGAGTGCGAGCGAGAATTAACAAGAGGTGTTGCGTATCTTTTCCGTTTTATTGGTCCTGCGAACAGTGTATTCTCAGCAAGGCGTTTTTGGTGTTGAACGATGACCTGATCATCTTCGTTATCATCTGAAGATGACGAGTCTTCGAGACCGTGTTGTTCCTGTATTCCTAAGTAGAGAGCGTGTAAGGATTGTATGATATCCGTCAGGAGATGGACAAATAAACAAAACACAATACTTACGTTTGGAAGGTTCGAAAAATAATTATAAAAACTGGGCATCTCGTTTGTGGGAAAACTGAAGAGCACGCGTGACCACCCGCAAAATTGTTCAATCCGCTGTCAAAAGACCCTGCTGATAAGCTTGAGATAGCACTCGACAGAGTGTATGACAAACTATCCGCTCTAATATCCTGTTCACTGTTACACGAGATAAACTATCACAAAATTTCGTTCGTTGATCAAAAAAGAATTCCTGATATGGCGGCACTCTGTCGCAAATGAACTCAATCAGCTGTATTAAGAAATACGGATATCGTCTATTTTTTCGATAATCTTCGTGCTCCATTGTGGCCATTTCGTATGATGCTCTCTTTCAGACGTAAAAACTACGAGTGACGAATTCAAACGAATATTCGCAGAAATATAAGGCTTCGGAAGAGTTGCAATAGCATATCAGTTTTCTAAATATGTCCATCGGATCAAACACAATACTGCAACTTTTAGAACACGTGGTGCACGGATCAGCAATTGAAAACCGTCGAAAATCACAATCGGTGATTCACGGATAGAGTTTGTTATGTCCGGAGACGTGTCAGCGTCGAAGGACACTTTTTGGGTAGAATTGTAAATTACGGGAAAATAACAATCTAGAATTTTTGATATAAAAATATGGGAAAGCTAAATTTAGAAAGGAATTGTTAAGCCAGATACTTTTATATTTTGATTTATATTGAACGACGCTAGGTGTAATTTATCTCTCTTACCTTGGTTTACGTTACTAATTTTGAGAATCGA
>NW_021680445.1:244842-245887 GCF_001412515.2 Diachasma alloeum | reverse complement strand
TTATATTTTGGTTCATGTGGATTATTATTATTATTTAGGGTCGTCGGATTCGTGGAGCTCCGAAGGAGTTGAGGATTTTGTTGTCCAGGTGTGATGGAAAGGGTCCGAATGGTGTTGAGGTTCCACGCGGGCTCTTACCTTTTGTGGGATTGGTTTTAGAGGAGGACCCTGATCTTTTCAAGTTGATAGACATTATTAACGACAAGTTCTTCTTTGGGAAGGTCGGAGGATATACTTTCAGAAAAACCTCTAGGAGGAAGGATACGTTTGGGTATACCGATTATACCGCAAAGGTTGTGACCTTCTCGAGGTTCATATTTGTGCCTGGTTGGAGCCGATCGGTGTTAGTGAGAACAATTTTGCATGAGATGATTCACTGTTACTTGGACTGTATTGGAGCTGATAGAAATAAGAATGCGAATCACAAGGGGGTGTTCCAGAGGGAAGTTGCCCGTATCAATGCGGTGTTAGGATGTGACATTTTGGATGAAGGGGATGTGGATTGGGAGATATTACGGCCCTTATTGATGGAAAAACTGTTCGTTTGTAGTAGATGTGGGAGAGAGCAGATCCGAACTGTGAATCGTCCACCTGGGCCTTTCTTCCCTTGGTGTGCCCAACATCAGGCTGATTATCGGGGTGAATTTAATTTAAGGTGATGGGTTCTTCTATTGTGATTTAGGCGGTATCGGGATTTATTGATTCGGTTGGAAAACATTAAAAGAAAATAATTTTGATTTATGTTTTTAGCCCGTCAAGTTAGCTTCACGTATTCTGCCATTGGTGAGGGTGAAGATGGGGGATGGAATGGCGCACTATTTTTGAAATAGCGGGCCATAATAACTGGGATGATTAACGGATCGTAGGGGGCCAATTTTGGGGACTTTGGCCCTTTGTCGGCTAAGTATTGGCACATAGTCGGTGAAGTCTACATTAATTTCTGAAGTTNAGGGTCAATTTTGGGGACTTTGGCCCTTTGTCGGCTAAGTATTGGCACATAGTCGGTGAAGTCTACATTAATTTCTGAGGTTTTTCATGAATGATT
>NW_021680445.1:225132-242687 GCF_001412515.2 Diachasma alloeum | reverse complement strand
TGATACAGCGAGGTATCTTCGGTCTCGAAGACATCATCCTCTAGGGGTGTCCCTTCAAGGGATACATTGGTTTCATCAAAACTTTCTTTTGTTGTTTGGAAGGTCGCTGTACTTCCTGAACTTCCATTCTCATCACTGGGTAGAGAATTTGTTGGACTTCCTGAACTTCTTTTTTCATCGTTTGATCTTGGAGGGGGATCCACTATGGGTTCCACCGGAATTTCAGGTGCATCTTCTGGATCGTTGGAAGTGGACGTTTCTGAAGGTTCTGTACCGACAGTCTGTGACGTCTCGCTGAGAGTTCCAGTATCGGTTCCTTGAGTCTTCTTCTTCAATGCCGACCGATATTCTCTGCGGTCTCGGTAAGATATAGGAGTCCTCTTACCAGCGGCCAATTCAGTCATTCGTCGTGTTCTGATTCTGTCTGCTACTGATGTGCCTGAACCTGGTTGAAGAGCTGCGTCAGGTTCTGAGTGGAATTGAACTCTACGGTTATGATTTCTGTTTGATTGAGGTCTTTTTAGAATGGAGTTAGGAGGCTTGAAGGTCGGTAAACATATTGCGATCGACTTCCCTTCAGATTGGTCGCTAACCAGAGGATTTTCTGCCAAAGCATCGGCCAGTTAAGCTTTCTTTTGCTTCTTGATTTCTACATTGAAGTCGTAGTCGTTCAAGAAGGTTTTCCATTTTATTTGCCTTGTGGTGGGATTACTGGAGTCCATCAACCAATTTAGGGCAGGGCTGTTCGTGATGATAGTGAAGTGTACGCCAAAGATGTAGGGTCGAAACTGGTCTACTNGTGAGCGATGGTATGAGCTTTGATATCCCGAAGTGTAACAGCGACACAGTGCTTCGAGAAATTATCTTGGATTGTGAGAATGTGGCTATTTCCCTTTGATGTTGTTGGAAGAGGGCCCACAGTGTCAATCGAGATTCTTTCAAAACATTCGCTGGGGGTTTCCGTTATCAGCATAGGTTGTCGAAATTTCACCCTTCGGATTTTCTCTAGTTGACAAGTTCTGCATTTTTTTATGAACCTTTCGACCTCTTGTTTCATCCCTGGCCAGTAGAATCGCTCTCGAATTCTGTTGAATGTCTTGACTATCCCTTTATGACCTGCCGGTAAGGTTTCGTGGCACTCTTTGATTATTTCAGGTCTCAGTGCTTCTGGGGGCATTCTGACGGTTCCATGGCACAAAGTGATGGTGATTGGTTCCTCTTGGAGTTCTTTTTCCAGAAAAAAATGAATTCTCAGATCTTCATCGATTTCATCTCCCTGGTTCAGCATCTTTATTTCATTGATTTGATATTTCATCAAGGCTTCTCTCAGGTTTTTCAAACACGTTTTGAGATTTTTATTTTTAACTCTCTCAAAATGCCACTGCTTCACAATAAGGGTTAACGTGAAGAATTTCCCACATTTGGTCACTATTATTTGACCCACTTGTGGTTTGAGTTTTCTGATGTGGTCCAGATTGATAAAATTCAAGTCCCTCAATAGTTTTGTGTTTTGCTTGGTTGGTTCCGCATCAGCAGCAAGAAAGTGCACTAGATTACCTCTAGTAAATGTTAGTCCATCTCTGGACTCTTGGATGTTAGATGCTGTTACGTAGGCATCATCACGAGGGATGCTGCTCATGTCTTCATATCTTGTGTCTTCTAACGTAGAATCTCGTTTCGGTTGGACCTTTTCTAGGTTACTTTGGACGGATGACGATGGCGTGACAGACAATGGTTTGGGTAAAAATTCAGAGAAAGAGGAAACCTTGATGGGACCTTTTTCCACCCCCGTTGACTCATTTCCATCTTCAGAGAGTTCGTCAGTGAGGTCGATGATGGGTTTGGATCGCCCTTCGAATTCAGCTAGTTTCTGTTCGAATAGACGGGTGGACTCGTCTAGTTCCTCTAGGAAGTCGGTACTCAGGCTTGTTCTTTTCAGCTGGTATAAGGTGGGTGGTTGATAATAATCCCACTCCGGGAAACTTTCATTTTGAGTTTCCTCAGCCTTCTCGAGGAGTTTTTCAAAGAGCTGTATACCGTTTGATGCTGTGGTTTCAGCCTCAGTCACCTCTTCATCCTCATCGTCCTGTTCTTCCGTCAGGGTCTCAGATTCTATTATTCTTGAATTTAGCGGCTGATACAGCGAGGTATCTTCGGTCTCGAAGACATCATCCTCTAGGGGTGTCCCTTCAAGGGATACATTGGTTTCATCAAAACTTTCTTTTGTTGTTTGGAAGGTCGCTGTACTTCCTGAACTTCCATTCTCATCACTGGGTAGAGAATTTGTTGGACTTCCTGAACTTCTTTTTTCATCGTTTGATCTTGGAGGGGGATCCACTATGGGTTCCACCGGAATTTCAGGTGCATCTTCTGGATCGTTGGAAGTGGACGTTTCTGAAGGTTCTGTACCGACAGTCTGTGACGTCTCGCTGAGAGTTCCAGTATCGGTTCCTTGAGTCTTCTTCTTCAATGCCGACCGATATTCTCTGCGGTCTCGGTAAGATATAGGAGTCCTCTTACCAGCGGCCAATTCAGTCATTCGTCGTGTTCTGATTCTGTCTGCTACTGATGTGCCTGAACCTGGTTGAAGAGCTGCGTCAGGTTCTGAGTGGAATTGAACTCTACGGTTATGATTTCTGTTTGATTGAGGTCTCTTCAGAATGGAGTTAGGTGGCTTGAAGGTCGGTAAACATATTGCGATCGACTTCCCTTCAGATTGGTCGCTATCCAGAGGATTTTCTGCGAAAGCATCGGCCAGTTGAGCTTTCTTTTGCTTCTTGATTTCTACATTGAAGTCGTAGTCGTTCAAGAAGGTTTTCCATTTTATTTGCCTTGTGGTGGGATTACTGGAGTCCATCAACCAATTTAGGGCAGGGCTGTTCGTGATGATAGTGAAGTGTACGCCAAAGATGTAGGGTCGAAACTGGTCTACTGCATACACCACAGCCAAACAATCTCGTTCCGCTGGGGTATAACGGGTTTCTGCTCCTCGCAATGTTCTAGATGCGTAAAGGATTGGATGTTCGTCTCCTTCCTCATCTTTTTGACTTAATATGCCACCTAGACCCTTCTCAGTGCTGGATGCATGTACGATGAACGGTTCATCCATGTCTGGATGATATAATAATGAGTCTTCAGTTATAGCGGTTTTCAGCAGTTGGAAAGCCTCGGTCTGGTGTTTGGTCCAGTCGTACTGAATATCCTTCTTCAGTAGATTGGTAAGCGGTTCTGAGATTTCAGCATAGTCTTGAACAAACCTGCGGTAATAATTGCTAAAACCAAGGAATTTCCTCAGACCATGTAAGTTGGTTGGTTTTGGCATGTCAACGAGTGCTCTGATTTTCGAAGGATCTGGATGGATACCCTCTTCGTCGATGATATGACCCAGATATGCAACTTCTTTCATAAAGAATTTGCACTTATCTGGTTGAAGGGTCAGTCCATTTCCTCTGAGACACTCGAATAGATGTTCGAGCCTTTCATTGTGAGCTTCGAACGTTTTGGAGTAAACCACGATGTCATCAAGATATACATACAGCTCGGTGCCTTTTAATCCTGCAAGAGCATGGTCCATCATCCTCTGGAAAATTGGTGGTGAGTTTTGGAGACCAAAGGGCATCCGTGCGTATTCATAATGTCCATCTGGACCAGTGAAAGCGGTTTTTTCACTGTCCTCTTCGTCCATTTCTATTTGATGGAAACCACTCGCGAGGTCGAAGACGCTGAAGTATTTCGCGCCTCCGAGTTGAGACAAGATCTCGGAGATGTCCGGAAGTGGGTAGGAGTCTCCGATGGTTTTCTGATTCAGATTACGGAAATCGATCACCATTCTCCAACGTTTCTTTCCTTTAGAATCTGCCTTCTTGGGGACGATCCATAGTGGAGAGTTGTAGGGCGAGATCGAAGGTCTGATGATACCCTGTTCTTCAAGAGTTCTGCATTGCTTTTTAATCTCTTCTTTATGTTGGTTCGGGAATTTGTACTGGCGTTTGTGGACGGGTTTGTTATCCACGGTGCGTATTTTGCATTTAAAATGTTTCGCCTTCCCTAATTTATCTCCGGGAAGATGAAACACATCGTCATATGCAGTGATTAGCTCCATAACTTTTTTTCTCTCAAAGTGTTTGAGGTCTTGCTCGGGAAGTGCTTTGGCGATGTCCAAGGCTCTCTGATGGGTATCCTCTGTTTCCTCAGGGGATAGCGCCATGTTGCAAACTGCAAGATTATTGCCGGGGCAATCCATTTCTTCGTCGAAGGGTTCGAGACGTTGCGGAGGAAGTATGAGTTCGATTGGTTCTTCCGTGGTGTTTATGGCAACCACGCAGGCTACCCCTTCTGTCACTGTCACTACGCAATGGCCTAGATATACTCCCTTTGGAGTATCCAGCTTAGGAAGGTATCCAACTGATAAATCCGGGTTTTCGATTGGAATTCCCATAACCATTCTTGCTCTGGCCGGTATTATTGTGGGCCCATATGGCCGATGGTACTCATACCAAAAGACAGGAATATTTGGTCTTTTCGCCGTCGTTAGAGTTCTCTGGAGATATCTGATGTCGACTTCCTCTTTTACAAGGAATTCCAGTCCTAAGAGACCTGATCCTTTTACAGGCAATTTGCAATCAACAATGTGAAAAGGGGTCGGTGCTCCCAGGATCTTCAAGTAAATCAACCCGCAAGTTGGTAGGGCGTCTTCTGTGACCCCCGTCAGATACTTCACAATGGGTGGTTCAATCCTTGCACCTGGCTTGATGGCTCTTCTTTCGATTAGGTTGATCTCTGCTCCTGTATCAATCAAGAACTGGTGACTTTTCCCAATTAAATTCCTTACTCTTAAATTTATTCGGGGTCCACCCCCGGTAAGGGATATTCTGCATTCTCTCTGCGTCTGTGATGTCCACGTCCTGCAATTCGGTATGCAAAGATGTAGCGGTTGTAATGGAGCGATGTTGAACGTGATAGTTTTAGTATAGAATGAGATGTGAGCCTTCAATTTATTCAACATGTCGTCTCCCACGATTGCACCATATCCACCAGGTTGGTGAATTATAACATGGAATTTAACGTATACTTCTGGGTGGAGAGGTAGTCTTACTGTCCCTAGGGAATCCATTACATCGTTTGAGAGCCCCACAATTCTACAAATCTCAGTCCGATCTACCATGACATCGGAATTTAAGGATTGAATGGAGTTGAGATTTATGGAGGCCCCCGTGTCAACCAGGGCGGAAATTCCATCTTTGTTCAGATAGGGCCCTGTTATACGGATTTGTGGGCCGCTTTTGGGACTACAAAGGACTACTTCTCTTATTGACGTCTCTGGTGAGTGCTCTTCAGGGTGTGGTATTGTTGTTGACCCTGGTCGCTCGTCACCGCACCCGTTTGACGAGCCAGGTACTCTTTTAAAGCCTGGGTTGAAACTCCTTCTGAGGAAGGTACCTTTGACGATTGTTGAACCGGGTTCCCCGTGGTTTTAGGCTGGTGATTCCCCTTGACTCGTTCTCGGGATGAGTCCCTTGATGAAGGGAGAGTCACTGCTCGTTGTTTCTGGTCCTTGAGTTCGATCACAAGGCTCTGAAGGAGGTTCTTAATTTCGCTCAGGTCATCCTTGTTCTCTTTCTGAGGAACATGAGGAACATGTTCCACATTTTGGCGTTGCGTACCCGCTAAGATCGCTGCGAGCTGCTGAACTTGATCTGCATCCACTGGTACATCTTCAACTGTGTCTTGACCCCATGGTTCTGTAAGATTCATTTGGTGGAGCAAGGCTTCAGGTGAGACGCTTCCCATGACAACTAGATTTATGGTTGACATTGGAGGTGGTGGGAAGTGTTGTCTTGACACCCCATTTATTGGTGTATCAGGAGGTCGCCTTCGAGGGATATATTCGTTGAGGAGTGCCGCAACCAGATCATTATTTGATTTTTGAGTCCTTTGCCCGTAACCGGTCTGGAATCCAGGGTTTCCGTAGCTTCTGGTAGGTGTTGGTGTAGAGGGTAACGGTGTATTGTAGGGTCCTTGATACTGTTGATGGACTGGGTATCTCTGACTCTGTTGCTGTTGGTATTGGTAGCCGTTAGACATCTGGTTACCCGCTGTGTTCGACCAAACGTTGTTCTGAATCCCGACTGAGGGATATTCTGTCACATACCGGAATTGGTGGTGATTTGGTATTTCTGGGGCTGGGAGCGCCATAGTTGTTCGAAATTCATCAGTGTCAAGTACTTTCAGCACGTCAGCGATTTTCTTAATCTTCTGACGTCGAATTGTGTCTTTTACTGCCGGGGATGCATATTCTTTGCATCTAGCCAAGGCCTCTTGATTCATCAAACTTTCTAGAGCTTGTCTCGTGGCCTCCGGCTCACCCTCAACTATTCTCAACCCAAATTGAACCGAAGCTGCCATTCTTTCCAAAAAACATTCCAGGGGTTCTTCGGTATATTTGACTAACCCACGGACTTTATTCAGATAATACAAAAAATTATATTGACCTCGGAATCTTTTGACAAGGATTTTCAGGATGTCTTCTACTGAATTTAGGGTCTTATTCGCGACTGCAAATTTCGCAGGAGGCAAAAGGCGTTTCAGGACTTGTAAGATATATTCCTCTTTCTTGCCATCTTCGGTGGGGATTGATAACAAATTACACCTAAGGGCATATTCAAATTCGTCTAGGGTTGCATGCTCAGAAGTTCCGGAAAAAATTGGTATACTACTAGCAATATCCCGCGCTTTGATGTAATCTTCATGATTCCCAGTGATTTGCCCGGCGATATTTGAATCGCCGGTATAACCAATATTTATAGAAGAGTTTGCCATTATGGGATAATTCTAGAGTAAGTCTGGGAATACTCTTGAGAGTAGAATTTTGGAAAAGTTTAAATACTACAAAAACAAAAAAAAAGGAAAAGAAAAGGGAAAGTGAAGAAGTTTTTCCCGATATTATGCGATATTATGAAAATACCGACATTCAAAACGAACTTTGTTGTATAAACCGAACTGGAGGAATTTATATGTGAACCGAGTAAATTCCTTATTATTATTAGGCGGTAAGAGTGAAAGGAAGCCTAGATCGTCCTACCGACTGCGCCATGAAATTCTAGTTGTTATGTCCGGAGACGTGTCAGCGTCGAAGGACACTTTTTGGGTAGAATTGTAAATTACGGGAAAATAACAATCTAGAATTTTTGATATAAAAATATGGGAAAGCTAAATTTAGAAAGGAATTGTTAAGCCAGATACTTTTATATTTTGATTTATATTGAACGACGCTAGGTGTAATTTATCTCTCTTACCTTGGTTTACGTTACTAATTTTGAGAATCGAAATTGGGATACTGAAAGGATGAGGAATATTTGAAGTAAGGAAATAGTCAAATGACTCCGAGACAATTTTTATGTTCAAAAGTAATCTTCTATAATTTCGACTTTGTTGATAATTACAAATGAAAAATTTACAATTTGAATCGTGTTTGAATTGTTGAATTTTGAAATTGATATTAAGTTAATATTTTATCCCTGGAAAGTCTTTTTACCAAGTCTGATAGTGGATTACTTTGGTTTTCAAAATGGTTGAAGGTTATTGATAATTGAACTTACAGTTGATGATGGTTTTAGTAGTAATCCTTATATTTCTAGTTGTGGATCCTTCAATGACACAAAGGTTTTTCTCCACCAGAATTAGAGTTTTCTCTGATCCTATTATGGATACTTCCTATTGGATCACTTTCACCCACTCGTGTACAATTTAACAAAGTTCGGAAAAGTGTTTTTAAGTGAGAATGTCCACAATCACGGAAGCCTAGTTAATTAGTCCTCTTACAATGCAAGAAAGACTACTACTCTAGATTTTAGGATGCAGTATCCCTGCGCGACTTTCCTTCACTCAGCTATGAACTATGTTCAATAACTGCCACTCCCGATAACCGTTTTCCAGGCGAGTTATGAGTAGCGGGGACCGAAAGAGACAGATCGATTCCGTCAGTAATTTCCACCAAGTCAAATTAACGCTCCGATGATTGCTTCTAGACTGCTTGTAATTTTGATTTTGGGGAGTGAATCGGTTCTTGGTCGATACACGATTTTGCTTTTGATTGGTGGAAATTATGGCGTGATTTTCCCACTTTTTATGCTTGGGGGGAATTGACCTGTTGGGTCAGCGGTTTTAGGCGCGCTGGATTTCGCACTGGCGATTCTTCACCTGCGGGGTGTTACTCTGTTGAAATCGCGAGTCCACTAGCCTTATGTTGGAATATGTTATTTGTTGATGCTGCACTTTTCGGGTTCTCGGTTGACGATGTGGCATTGGATAGGGAGAATAATCGGGAAATTGTGAAGGAAAGCTATTTAATAGATTTTTGGACATTACAAGTTACACGCTGGTGCCTTCTTATGATTCATTAGCTGTCAATTTTGTGAATTTCTCTTAGGACAAAGACAAACCATCAAAACTGCAAATTTTATAACACGTGATGCATCGATCAGCAACTCGGAGTCGACAAAAAAAAAAGTCATGATAGAGTTACACTCACATGTCTTTTGTGATGACTCAACGCCAACACCCGTAAAATTTTAAGGAATCAATCTGGGTGAAGTAGCCATGAATATTGGCTGATCTCCTAATTACAACTACATGATTGGTAGAACCGTGGGCGGGTAATAAGTGTGAATAGTATATATTTGAGGATTTCCCAAGAATTATCAGTACTTCGCCAACAGTTATTGTGTATCCGTGGCTGAGTTTCCTACGAGATTTGGAGAAATAGAGGTATGTAATTAATTTGCAAGTTTCGTTCATAAGATTGGTTCTATTTGATGATATCAATTTGTGTTCATTTCGATTACAAAAGATCTATCTGAAAAAATGGCTGAGAGAAATATCAACAAAATCGCCCGATGCGAGACTCTCCCCGTTAAAAGGATTGATGATCTAACTCTGGGTGTGGATTATCAGATTACTGCATTCAAAAATGTCAACACCAAATATGGTAGAAGAATCGTAGCTACTCTGAATGCTGAGTATGACGTGTTCCTCCCCACACCTGTATCTGCAGTACTTTTGGACGATCACGCAGAATACATCTATCATAAGACATTGCTTGTAGAGGGCCGTTTATCTATACGTTTTCCGGAGGGTCCGTATCACCCATGCGAATTCATATATAAAAAAATGTAATTATATATACATCATCAATAAAACTGATTCTGTAATAAATGGGTATATATATATATACCCATTTATTACAGAATCAGCGTTTTCGTTACATTTGTCGTGGGTGGTGATGCATAGGTATATCACTTTTTCTGTTTACGTGGATCGAAAGATAGAGAAAAGAATTGACACGTTTTTGCTGTCATCTCAAATTTGAGGAACTCGTGATAATAAGAGAGGTTTTCGCGTATGTCGGCCATTTAGACGTTCATCAGATTCGGTGGTATACTGTTTTCTGCCTGTCACATTTTTTTTTTATGTATTTGGGGACAACCCAGAGATCTTTGAGGCTGCGAAGAAGAAGAAGGTGTGTGGTTGAGCAATGCGAGGCTGATTCACCGACAAAAAGTGGAATTTTCGGTTTAATAACGAGGAGGCACCTATTGAAGTGATAGTGGAGGAACTTGAAAGGGCCCTTAACAGCGGTCGTGAACACTATTCGATACGAAAGGCAGGTTTAAAGGCTTTGATTCGGGAGTTAAGACGTGATATAAGGGACAATATACAGTAATTGTTCCCATACCACCCTTGAAAAATGCGTGTGATTGGCAAAAATTTCCAATACCCGCGTAGCTGTGCGTTCATGCTCCATAGCTACAGTGAAATTGAACAAAGAAGGCTGAATACCGTCGCGCATGATAATGGGCCGTGCGGTAATAGCGGAGAAGCGTATGCAATCGAGTATTATGACGCTGACGTCATACGTGAAGGGGTAGATGAGATCGAGGATCATCGGTTAGCAATCGGGAATGGTAAGGTTGAAAAGTTTGGAAAGAAATCCGTGAAAGTGATTCACGGTTGTACGTTTATTTTGCAGATGAATGTCCTATTGATTTGCCCTGTGTGAAGCCGAACTGGGTTTCTTTACCACGCCTAACCAAGCAACAGATTCTTGACTCCAAACTGCCAAAATTGAGGCGGTGTGCACCAAGGTATGCGTCATGCGTCAGGGCTCTGGAAGAGGAGCTAGAGAGGGAGCGTACATTCTCACCACCGCATTTGAAGAGGGTGTGGCCCGTGACACCTGAGGATGCACCGAAGAGGAGGCGCGGCAGGGCCTCGAAAAATGCCCGAGCGCTCTCCGTGTCACAATAATTACCAATTATAATGTATATCATTTTATTTTTAGACTGTAATAATTTGCTTCTGTGTATTTAGATATATCAACCATGGGAAATAACTATTTACATTTTTAAACGATTGTTAATCATCGACTTGATGGGAAATAAAGTTGTTAAAATTAACTCTAGTAATTTTAAATGATGAGAATATTCTTATAAGAAAGAGGATGGTATGAACTCGTCTCTGCAGATGTCAGATTTGCAAGGTAAGCACATGTGGAGACGGCTAGTCTGACCTTCGAGAGCTAGCGTGGGTTACGATAGAGAAGATGTCACAGAGTGCACGTGCAAAACTGCATGGCCAGCACATTGTTCCAGGGTGAGTAACCAACTCAACGGCTGCCTCCCCAAACCATATAATCGTTTTTTTTCAGTCCTCAGTGAAGCGCGGCCGTGACAAGATCTTAATTATCGAAAAGTGTTGTTTTAGTGATCAAACATTTGGATTNCCCTTAACAGCGGTCGTGAACACTATTCGATACGAAAGGCAGGTTTAAAGGCTTTGATTCGGGAGTTAAGACGTGATATAAGGGACAATATACAGTAATTGTTCCCATACCACCCTTGAAAAATGCGTGTGATTGGCAAAAATTTCCAATACCCGCGTAGCTGTGCGTTCATGCTCCATAGCTACAGTGAAATTGAACAAAGAAGGCTGAATACCGTCGCGCATGATAATGGGCCGTGCGGTAATAGCGGAGAAGCGTATGCAATCGAGTATTATGACGCTGACGTCATACGTGAAGGGGTAGATGAGATCGAGGATCATCGGTTAGCAATCGGGAATGGTAAGGTTGAAAAGTTTGGAAAGAAATCCGTGAAAGTGATTCACGGTTGTACGTTTATTTTGCAGATGAATGTCCTATTGATTTGCCCTGTGTGAAGCCGAACTGGGTTTCTTTACCACGCCTAACCAAGCAACAGATTCTTGACTCCAAACTGCCAAAATTGAGGCGGTGTGCACCAAGGTATGCGTCATGCGTCAGGGCTCTGGAAGAGGAGCTAGAGAGGGAGCGTACATTCTCACCACCGCATTTGAAGAGGGTGTGGCCCGTGACACCTGAGGATGCACCGAAGAGGAGGCGCGGCAGGGCCTCGAAAAATGCCCGAGCGCTCTCCGTGTCACAATAATTACCAATTATAATGTATATCATTTTATTTTTAGACTGTAATAATTTGCTTCTGTGTATTTAGATATATCAACCATGGGAAATAACTATTTACATTTTTAAACGATTGTTAATCATCGACTTGATGGGAAATAAAGTTGTTAAAATTAACTCTAGTAATTTTAAATGATGAGAATATTCTTATAAGAAAGAGGATGGTATGAACTCGTCTCTGCAGATGTCAGATTTGCAAGGTAAGCACATGTGGAGACGGCTAGTCTGACCTTCGAGAGCTAGCGTGGGTTACGATAGAGAAGATGTCACAGAGTGCACGTGCAAAACTGCATGGCCAGCACATTGTTCCAGGGTGAGTAACCAACTCAACGGCTGCCTCCCCAAACCATATAATCGTTTTTTTTCAGTCCTCAGTGAAGCGCGGCCGTGACAAGATCTTAATTATCGAAAAGTGTTGTTTTAGTGATCAAACATTTGGATTATTGTGTGTGTGACGATTTTTGTGACGTGTTGTGTGCGTAATCATGCGTGTGATGGGGAAAAACTTTGTACCCCCCACTAGCATCGCCACCCCGGATGAGCCGACACCATCCTCCAGGGTATATCCCAAATCCATCGCGCCCCGTAACACCCTCCTCGGACACGTCGTCATCATGCTCGGCCATTGATGACCATGATTGGTCCACCATGATCAGGGGGTGCAACAGGGACCCCATCGCCATCGAGGCAGACCCGGACGCGTACGAGTTGCGAGGCGGGTATGACGGGCTGGACCTCCGATTCCCGGACCGCCGGTGGACTCTCTGGGTAGAGCAACCTCTCATTCTCCCAACTGAGCATCTGGAGAATGATACTCGGCACCGGGGTCTCAGTGGACCACCCCAGCTGGAATGGTGGCAGAGGGATGGACAATTCCCCATGATTATCGAGCCAGCCGATTACACCCAGGATCGCCTGGCTAGCTGATTGGAAGAGGAGCGTCGCGAGCGCGACGATTGGGACGCCGAGGACGAGGAATTGGACAGGGACAGGGACAGGGACATGGAAGAACTATTGAACAGGAAGTGGTAGTGTTGACGTTTCTCTCCAGTGCCTATGGACCCACAGTGCTAGTGGTTTAGTGACAGTTAGATTTAGTGCATAAGGTGATACCAATGACGATTTTCGGATTTTTCGGAGCCCTGTGAGGAGAGTGCAGTGACAGTTAAAGTATTCTTTTAATATGTTTACGGTTTTCGCGGATTTTATTGGAGCACCGTTATGCTCTCCCAGTTCGGAAAATTTTGACCCCCGAATTTTGCTAGATATTGAGGCCGGAGGGCCAACGTTTCCTCCAAAACCGCTCGGGATTGGGATACGCGTCCGCAGTACACGTTTTACCCCACCGCTCACACACGTCAGAGCTGCGTTATTCCGTTCGGTGTAATGGTGGGTCCCTAAAATATTAGTGATGGAGGGGGCCAATATTTTTGACCCCCAAATTTTAATTTCGCGGCCGAGGGACCAGCGGTTCTCCCGAAACCGCTCGGGATTGGGATACGCGCCCGGGTGATGCACCCGCAGCCACGCTGTACCCCACCACTCACATACGTCGGAGCCGTGCTACTCTGACAGGTGTGGTGGTGGGGCCANATTTCGCGGCCGAGGGACCAGCGGTTCTCCCGAAACCGCTCGGGATTGGGATACGCGTCCGCAGTACACGTTTTACCCCACCGTTCACACACGTCAGAGCTGCGTTATTCCGTTCGGTGTAATGGTGGGTCCCTAAAATATTAGTGATGGAGGGGGCCAATATTTTTGACCCCCAAATTTTAATTTCGCGGCCGAGGGACCAGCGGTTCTCCCGAAACCGCTCGGGATTGGGATACGCGTCCGCAGTACACGTTTTACCCCACCGCTCACACACGTCAGAGCTGCGTTATTCCGTTCGGTGTAATGGTGGGTCCCTAAAATATTAGTGATGGAGGGGGCCAATATTTTTGACCCCCAAATTTTAATTTCGCGGCCGAGGGACCAGCGGTTCTCCCGAAACCGCTCGGGATTGGGATACGCGCCCGGGTGATGCACCCGCAGCCACGCTGTACCCCACCACTCACATACGTCGGAGCCGTGCTACTCTGACAGGTGTGGTGGTGGGGCCATATCGACTTTAGGTGGGGGGCGCCAAAGTACTTCCCATACTACTAACATCCGTTTTAACCCGTTTTGACACTTTGCAACCATCCTAATATTTTGGAGTTCGATTTTTTCTCACTTTTTTTTACCTACAACTCATGTTACAAACATTCACGACCGTCGCTACAATACCCGAAGACTTTCAAATTTCACCGCGGTCTCCCCTTAAAGATCTCGACATGCATTTCATTAGAGAATAATGTGGCTATATACATAAATGTCAAGGTATTTCTGGTTATGGCCTGTTAATTTTGTTTTTAGACATACTGATTTGTTGGCTCTGCCTATTAAGGTGAATTATTTATTCCTTATTGTTTTTCTGAGTAACTTCATGGAGTTGTACGATTTAATTTCTCATTTTTTTGTAGTATTGTATTGAATTAATGAAGTTTATATACATGTTTGTTTTCCAGAGCCTGAAGAAGCTTGAATTACAAGCGAAACGTCGCATATTGACAATAACATAGTGCAGTTTATTGTTTTCTCCCATACCCCATGACCTTGGATTCTTAATTAAACTGTCCTTAAAATTTCAATTTTTTTTCAACTGTATAGCTGCTATGTACTCATAATTATGAGGGAATATTTGAAAAATATGGAAAAAATAGAAAGTCGACTTTTTGAAGTAGACTAATCATTGGAAAAACCAGATTTTCGAAGACGATGACTTGTTGCTGCAAATGATTCAATCGTAATCAATTTTTCACTCAAAGAATAATTTTTCCTGAATTGTACGGCAACTCAATTGAAAAAATTACATTTTTGGGAAATTTGAACCATTCTATTATCCATTCCTAAGAAGAGGATAGTAAAAAAGCAAGTATTTATGTAATTTTGTTGGAAAGCCTCTAATTATCCATTCTTTATTTTCGTGCTTTTCCTAGCGAATTCAATTGATGAATTCGATGATTGAAAATCTTTGAATGCAAAGTATTCTGACTTTCTTATTCCACGGAGAAAATTCAATACTCTTTGATTTTGTGGTAATAAAGATTGATTTTTTTTATAAATATTGATTGCAATTCACAAAGCCTCTTAAAACAAATATCGAATAAAAGATTGAAATCAAATTATTTACGGAGTGGATTTGGCCTGAGTCATTCAGGAAAAAATTAGATTCATTTTCCTTCCGAATAAAAGTAATAAAATCCTTCCATTTCTACATTTCATAATTTTTGCTTCCGATTGGAAGCATTGTATTTGTCGAATACGAAAATGCCAACTTTTGTATCAGGATAACTACTTTTGGTCCCGGGAGTTCGAATATGCAATTTTTAGACCATGGCCGGCTGTACGTATTGTGACATGTTATTTTTCGTCACAAATAGCATTTGTTGTTTATTCGACCGTTTCGCGTGTGGGTTTCGAATTTAAAAATCACCAGACGGGAAATCACCAACCGACAGCGAGACTCACGAGAGAGGTTCAGTATATTTTGTTAATTCTTTTGTTTTATATCGTCTTCTGGATTGTTTGAATCAAATCTGGCGCCGACATCGTGGGACTGAGGTGGCAATGTCTCCGAGAATCGGCGAGGGACTTCGGGACGCTTCGAGTTCGTGATGAGAGCCTCATGGGTCTTCGGATTGCCAGAGGTCGCCAGCTCTCGGGCAACTCTAGGGGAAACGTGACGTAGGAGCCCGGCTGGTTCCATGTGGAAGGGGAAGTGAAGGATTTCACCGAGATCAGAAGGAGGTTGAGTTAAATCGTCCTTTGGTGACAAAATGGTCAGGAGAATGATTTGAAAGAGGTCAGAGGACATTTGGATTTGTACTGTACGGATTGATACTCTGGGATAAATTGTTTCAATTAAATAACGTCTGAGAAGTCACTGCGCATGCGCCGACGGACTTGGTTCGGCCATGTGAGCGACAGAGTCTAGTTGTTTGGAAACTGGTTGAAGGAGTGAACGGAACGAGCAGCCAATGAGCGTCGTTACCGCGTTTTCACAGTCCAGTGTGGTGTCGCTGGGAAAACGAACCTCACTTCCCGTTTGGTGGTTCCAACACACGTTGTGTTTAAGCAATTTGTAGAGTTCAATTGCGTTAATTTAGGAGTTTTGGGGAGCCTGAAGGCGATCTGGAAGGAGAATAAGACCTGTGGAGGAAGCCCCGAGTGGATTTGTCCGGAGGAAGGTCCCGAGGACTCGGAATTGAGGAGTTTTGAGACGTTTTCCGGAGGCATCGAGGTGGACTGCTGGGTGAGCGTGATGCCTACGACTCTGTATGACGCATCTGTGTAAATTTGTCGTGAGTAGGACTTTGGCCAATTTTAGAATTTTGAATAGATGTTCCGTGCATCTTAGTCCCGTAGGACTTTTAGAGTTTCGAGATAATTGCCGGATAGAGTTCTAGTCACTCTGATCAGTACTTGATTAGTGGGTCTTTTCTTCTCTCTCGTGCGTAATTGGAATCATTGTGTTTGATCATTCGATTTCGGTTGTCTCGCGATATTGAGTCATTTCGTAGAGTCTCGGGCTCTCGGGTTTCATGTTGCGAGTAACGATTATTTTATGAATATTTTGGTTGTTGAAAATGAGTTAGTATTGTGTCTAAATTAATCTGTGTTAGATGAACGCTCTCTCTGTCGGTGAATATTCAGTGAAGGACATTGAACGTAGGTCTTTTGTATCTCGTGACCTTGCTTCGTTTCGCTGGCCCATTGTCTCGAGTTTTCGTATTTGTGTCGGACAGCCAGCGTTACTTGTCACGTAGATGAATTCTTGGGTTTCGATCGTTCAGTGTTGTTCAATCTACATGATTATTGTGGACGCTATTTTGATTCTGGTTTTATTTTTTTTTCTTCTTTGACTTTGGTTATTCGTGACTTTTGGGGTGGTTAGATCTTTCAATTTAATTATCGGAATCTCTTTCGACTAAATTGACTAAGTAGATTACTTCTTTATTTTCCTATCAGAATCTTTTATTCCTTGGACAATTGTAGAATCAGTACTATCGAAGCCTCATGATCGTTGATCGATCGAAACAACCAAAGGGGGTTTTCCAAAGAAATTGATTTATTTTATTTGTATCGAGTCATCTAAGTCTGATTAAATATTGTAATTTTCCCCCCGCAATCTTGAGTTAACTTTATTTATTTAGTCAGTACCTAGTCATACTTTAACCTAAGCTTCACTAGTGACCTTCACGCCGTTCTTCGGTCGGAGCTAGCAGGAGACCGTTTCGAAGCTTGGGGATTATTCCGGAAATTTTGTTTTTGGCTATTCGTTTCATTCCAGTGGTCGTTCTGGTAATAACGACCTGGCGCTTGACTTATTTGCTGTTTCAGGGTGGTCGTACGTCGAAGGGCTACGGAGTGGATTGAGGGTTCCGTGAACCTCAGGAAATGTGTGTGTACGTGTCTGTGTGTGTGCGGATGTGACGGATCGTTTTCCGACGATAACTTAAAAAATAATTCTTCAAGTTCAATTTCAAGTTCAATTTATTGCATCTTACATCATTTCGCATTGATACAAAGGGGAGAAGCGGCAATTTTCACATACTTGCAAAGAGAGATATATACAAACATAAATTTGCTACAGGAAGATGTATAAATATATTGATAATGAAACATGAAAAAGAAGAACATAAAAAAGAACATGAGAACATAAAAAGGGAGCATTCAACAATTACGTCACGCTTTTTTTGGGTATTTTGAACCCCCCCTTTTCGACCTGAAAACAATTATTACGAGGGGCAAGTCAAATGAGTTTCCATTGAAATAATGACAGATTCGTCGTCGTTGGCAAACTGCGGTACAGAGAGATGCTCTTGGTCGACGAAACGAAAGAAAATTGATTCTAACTTTTTTCATTTTTTTCGTGAAAATCGAATGCGAAACAAGGATGTGAGCGTGACGTCACGACCTGCGCGAGCCCCCACCCCCCACCGTTACACATCAAAACAACATTCAAGACCCCCCCCCC